>NW_027489858.1:0-22426 GCF_050948215.1 Halictus rubicundus | reverse complement strand
GATCTGACATAGTTGTCGATCAAAGCATCGCCCGCCGAAAGCGTCCATTGGTCATCTGCCGATTCCTTCGTAAGGCGGCAAGTACCAAGGGTGCCGAAAGCGTCCTTTGGAGATCTGCCGATTCTGTCATAGGCAAAAGACAATGTATGAGCAAGAAGCATATAAAAGAGGGCTGAACGTTCGTTCAGCCAGTCTTCGTCGCGCTGTTGAACACGCACCGTAAACGAATCAGTTTTATATCAATCGCGTTTTCATACGTAACGATCGCTATGGATCCAGAAAGAGTTGCTGTAACAACCATCGAACCATCCGGTTCGACAAGCAACCAAGTGCCAACCATTTTAAATGGGAAGTACTTCCAAATTGCCACATGCCAAGACAAAAATGTTGTTGGCGTGTGTCAAGTTTGCCTTCCAACGGTGAGGGAGATTAAAGGACAATTGACGTCTTCCTCAAACTTCCGCTCGCATTTGAAGCGGAAGCATCCCGTTGAATTCGAGGAATATAGTGGTAGTATATAGAGTATATAGTATACAGGACCAGGACCAGGATCAGGACCCGGAATCGGGACCAGGACCAGGACTCTATTATGCCGACAACCCCTGCCGAAGAGGACCAACGAGAGAAGAGGACCAGCCGAAAACAATTCGAGGTGGACGTAACACGATACGCCATAAACGCCATGATTCCCCTGAGATCGGTGGAAGATGTTTATTTTCACCGTATTTTTAAAAACTTGGGAGTGCCGGGTGCTGTAACAAACATAAGTCGGCGCACAGTGGGACGAGTGATGGGAACAATGTTTGTGGAGAATAATAAAAAAATTGCGGAAGTTTTTAAGACAGTGCCATTTGTATGTACCACAGCAGATATCTGGTCTGCACGGAGAAGAAGTTTCTTCGGCGTGACAGCGCATTGGATTTCCTCCTACTATGAGAGGAAATCAGCGGCGCATGCCTGTCGACGCTTCGCGGGTGTGCATTCCTTCGATCGAATCACGGACATGTTGAGCACGATTCACGCCGAATTCGGGCTCACCAGTGACAAAATCGTCGCGACCGTAACCGACAACGCGGCGAACTTTGCCAAAGCGTTCAAGCGCTTTGGCGTTAAACAATCAGTGATCCGAATCGAGGATGAAGATGAAGCCATCGCAGTGGAATCATCGGCACTGCAAGAAGAGGAAGAAGAAGAAGAAGAAGATCAAGAAGAAGATCAAGAAGAAGATCAAGAAGAGGACGAAGTGGTAAACAGGTTCTTCATGAACCATATATTGCCCCGCCACATCAGATGTGATGCACACACGTTGAGCCTATGTGTCACCACGGACATGGTGAATGCAATCCGAGCGGACGAGCTGCTATCGGCGGTACACACGGAGGTGATGCAAAAATGTAACATTTTATGGAAAGCGGCTATGCGTCCGAAATCCGCGGAAGAAATCCAGTCTATAATTGGCCACGCTTTGAAGAGACCTGGAGAAACCAGATGGAACTCCCTATACGATTCTCTGAAGCAGTTGTCAGAGAACAAGGACAAGCTTACAGATATAGGGAGAGTCCTTGGCGTACGAAACATTCTAAGAGAGAGTGATTTCATTTATATCGAAGAACACGTCAAGTGCACATCACCAATCGCCGAAGCAATTGATATATTGCAGGGGGAGAGAGACATTTTCTATGGAACGTTGCTGCCCTGTCTTCTCTCCCTCAGAAGAAAACTGCAAATTCTAACGGAGAAGAGATGGACATTTCTTGGATCGTTAAGTGTCCAACTTCTCCTTAGCCTGGAAACGAGATTCAAAGACCACTTCGAACTCGTCACGGAGGTAGCAGAAAATGTTGGACTTGCGGCAATATCGCATCCACATGTCAAAAACCGGTGGTTCCCCTGCATACAGGAAGACCGCCGAGATGAATTGATGAATTTGTTCCGAAACAAAGTTATTCAAGAGCTGAAGAACAGCAGCAACCCGCCAATCGAAGGCGTGCCGACGACACCATCGACGTCCCAAACAACTTCAGCTCACGAGAACTTTTTCGATTTTGGCGATAATCCAGCACACCAAGTTCTGGGCTATACGTCCAAAGCATCATTGCAGGTTAGTAAAGTGTTGCCTACTTGGTAAATACATTTTTTCAACTTAATGCAGCACATGCAGTATGTATGTTGTTAATTAAAAAAATTTTGTTTTACAGATACTACACTTCCTGGAGGAAACGACAAGGGACTGGACGATTCTAGAAAAATATCCAGCAATTAAGAAAATATTCCTCAAGTACAACATGCCACTGCCGTCGTCAGCGTCAGTAGAGAGACTGTTTTCTTATGCAACCATGGCAAATTCACCAAAATGCAACAGGCTGTCGGACAAAAACTTCGAAAGAAGAGTGCTACTAAAATCCAGTTTGAAAAAGGGCAAATGAGATGACAACCATCGAGGAACCACCGGAAAAGGGAAAAGCACACAACGAGACAGCAGCGTGGAAAGCGAGCACCAGGCGCCAGGTTAGTTATGACTTATGAGCTATAGTAAAATTTCAATTGTACGTGTAACAAAACAAATTTTTAAATGAGAATGTTTCTCTTTTTATGTTATAGGAGTTGCAGGATTTCAAAAATGATACGGATCTGCGCTACAGGACGACGGCAAAGAACAACGAAGGAATAACACGAGGAAACTTCCAAGGAAAAGAGAATTCGCTGATTCGCCTTTGCCAAGAAGCGGACGTTTCGTCGTAGAAGACTAAGAAAGAATTGCTCGCTTGTAGCAATGACTCTTCCTCTACCTACCCTATTTAAGACCGACTTAGGTGAGGCAGTCACTATTCTCACAAGAGGATGTGCCCTCCACTGGAGATGTTACATTCTTTCTGGAAAGGATGTACCTCCAGAAGTTGGAATATGGTATCTAGAGAAAGATTCATTGGAAAAAAACAAGTGAGTAATTCTTTCAAGAAGACATCAAGAAAGAAGGTCGCAAGTTACAAGCAAGAAGTACACAAAAGGACAGGCAATGACGGACAGCTCTAAATTCTCCGAAATGTAAACATTTGTGTAACAGAACATTATACTTACCAATACAATGTTACCTTCATAATACATATGTAAAGACAGATTGTATCAACGCTTTGCCTAGGGTTTTTGGGAACGTGGTTTTTCCTTAGGTCTAAGGACAAATGTCAAGCGATTTCTTGTATTCACCACAAAAAAAAAAAAATAAATAAATAATATCTACATACGCCGCTTTAACCATATTTATTAATATTTCCCTTTTATATTCCTTTCCATATTTTCATAATTAAAATTTTTATCCGAAGCGTTAAAATAGATGTCCGAACGTAAAAATAAATTTTGCAAAAAAGAATAATTAATAGAGTAGAATCGCGCATTATTGGCAATTTATGCTTGTATGTTTTTAATCAGAACAATATTGTTAAGACGAACGAGTTGTAGAGCTTGTTCCGATCGAAATGAGTCCAAACACGACATCATTTGGACTTTCTTTAATGAGACTGTAATTTTTATCGTAAAATTAGGTATCAGTGAAACTTGTTCGATTACACTCGAATTTGAGCACATTTTCATCAGGAAAATCCCCTCCATTCGCTCGTCACAATTTTTTGAGGATATGTTGAAAAATCTAAAAGTTTAAACTTTCATTCGTGCGCGATTCTCCATCCACTTACATTGTATGTCGTCTGTCGTCGCTGAGTCTTTGATGCTCGACGCTCGGCAAAAGTTATTCGAAGATTTATTCGAAGCCTTCGAATAAAAGATACAGATAAAGGATGAAAAAATTATTCGAAGTTCGAATAAATCCGCTTCGAATAAAAAAAATTATCTTTATTCGTCGGATAAATTCTCGTCGAATAAAATTATTTATCCGATACTCGTCGAATAAAGATACTTTTTTTGTTCGAACCTTCGAATAACGAATAAAGATAAAGTATCTTTTATTCGAATCGTTATTTAAATAATTTTTTATCTAAATAATGCCCAACTCTGGTTCCGGGGTCCTGCAATTCGTTTTTTTCCCAACTTTCCTGGTTTCACTTGTGGGTGGAGACTTCCTCCTCCACCGGTGAGGGTTGTCCGGAAGATTCTTCCCCTTCATGTCAGCCAGCGAATGAGAAAGACTTTTCCCCCAAATTGGGATGTTTTCTCGGCACCACCGAGGTGACCAGCGAGCGGACCCCGGGACAGAAGTTAGATCGGGACAGAAGTTAGATCAACACAGAAGTTTGACTCGGAAAGACTGCATCAAGTCTTCACTCGTTACTCGGAAAGACTACATTGAGATTTCATTCGTTACTCGTTGGTCTTCAACCGTTACTCGTACGACTTACATACGACACTCGTCGACTTACAGTCGTTAAAAACTCTTTACTCGGAAATTCTCCATATTTCTTGTACCGCGAGAGTCTACTGGCTCCGTGAATCAGTTGCCCAACGTTAATTCCGCAGGCAACAATTGTTATTTGTTACGTTTTAATAAAAACATATTTAAACCCGAACGAAACAATTCAGCCGGTTGCGCGATGACGATATTCTGATACCGCTCTACGTCAAATTAATGAAGGACAGCTGTTTCTTGGTTGAATCGTTTATTTTAACAATGATGAATTGACAATGTTATCGACTAGACTGGCGTCGCAGATCGTGTAAGCAGGCGATCGATGCGACGGTTCTGCTGGACTTGACAAGTCGATAGACCAGACAGAAAAGCGACGTGGCGAGCGCAAGTTGAATCGAGTTGATGCGAACTAAGTCATCGACGTGACTTGAGCGAAGTCAATTTGCGAAGTGTTTTTTCGAACTGATGTCTACCCTTTTTATACGCTGAGTTGAATGACTAGCGGCTGATTGGCTGGTGCGGAAAACCCGAAAGAATAGACAAATATCGGTACATCAGGTACCCCGAGCTGGCGACCGAAGTAGAAATGAATGGGCGGACCGTCGTAAACGTTGGGTCGCTTGAGGAGAGGCACGATGTCCCATTGAACGCACGCGTATTAATTGTTTTATTGTCGGACGGTTCGACGGCATTGATTACGATAACTTAATTATATACACAATAAACCTAATGTTACTAAAGGAATAACGCCCATTTCGTCTTCATGTACTAAAACCATTAAATTTTAATTGCAGCTAGTTTGACTAAAGGAATCTAAACAGCTGTTTCGATGAATGCCAGGCAGTTTAGAAAGTCCGTTGAGGACGGAACAATAGTAGCAACACTTAAAGAATTTAAAACTGGTGTTGCATTATTTTCGTTTCGCTACAATTACATACTAAGAAAGAGATAAATGTTTATGTAACGTCTTGCAATTAATGCAGACAATTTTCATTTTGCATAAATATTCGCATTGATATAACATTGTGAAGAGTGGTTCAATTTAGGTGCTGGTGTAAACCAGATTACTATCTGCTAATAATATGAATAAATACGATAAAATGAATTTTTGTCATCGATTCTCAGAAAATGACAACTATCCACGTACTTTTGAGTAGCAGTGTACGTGAAGAAGTTCGATGGTTTAACAAAATAAGGTAAGCATACACTAACGAACCCGTCGATGTGTTTGTGGAAATGAGATTTCATGTTTGCAAGATCAAACATTATTATCTCCTCAGCTTACATTCTGCATACTATGAAAACAAACAGTTTTATTATTATTATCTCAGTAAGATAATAATTCAATTACATTTTTTATTATCAAACTTATACTTTACACAGTTTTCTTTCGATATAAGACGATGGCTTCGGACGACTTATTGCGGATGAGGGTACCTAAAACACAAAGTGGTCCGCCGGCCATTCTGGCCCTAAACGAATCCAGCGGACAACTTCGAAAGAAAAAGAGGGGATAGGGATTTTCTTGTTGCAAAAAAAAAACATAGTTGTCTTGTATCGAAAGAAAACTGTATAGGTATGACAAAGTTTCCAAAATAAAATGCTCGCAACGAAGGCTACGTATGTCCGTAGAAATATTTATTGTACATTTCTAAAAATAACAATGCGTGTGTGACGTCACGCGACGTTTGCGTAGTTTTAAGATATCATATTGTTTTGTATTATATGCTCATAGCCGCTAAGTACACAACCATTGTAACACGAACACGATAGAACATAAGAACAATCCTATAGTTAAGTATCAATCCACCTTATCCTACCAATCCTATCACACGTACCTTCCCGCTAAACACCTCACCCTAAACCGCGCGACGACGCTCGGTAGTACGTCATCGCGTCCAGCGATCCTCACTCCGAGCGTTAATGCCTCCTACCCCACCATTCATCCATGCCCAGACTCACCCCCGCTCCACTGACCCACTCCGCACCGAAGGAGCAGAGTGTGGCCCCCTAATTAATTAATTAGTTCGTTCTGTCCTGAACTCCACCGCGAGACAACGTATCTTGGAGTTTTTCTACCCTTCCATTCCGCGTCTTATTCCACGCCTTGCTATTTCTTTCGCGTATTATAACTAGGCCATAGGCACAAGTGTATACATATATAGTTTTCTTATTGATTAAATAACTATTACCATAACCACGACTCCATTCAATCGAATCCCTACCCTTCGTCGCATGTGATTTCATTAATTGTCATTTCCGATATTCGTAATAAATCTGTGTTCTCTTCCGTACGTCTGCAGCCCACCAGTGGCTCGGTACACCCTCCGAGAAAACAGATTGTTTATTGAACTGAATCTGAGTTCTTATTCGTACGCCCGTAGCCCACCAGCGGCCCGGTACGCTATCGAGAACCAGATTCTTCCATCGATTTCGTAGTTGTTTAGCTCGCGTACATTGTTCTATTGAGAAGTGACATGCCTCGTCGCGCCGTCCAGAAATATCAGCTGCGAAAGCTCGCCCGCGAGTACGGCCTAGCAGCGGCAGGTCAGGACCAGTTCGTGCGGTTCTGAGCGCGGAAGCGGTCCCGACGATCGCCCGTGTAACTAATTTTTCCGGGAAAGTGCGCGTCGTAACCGGTCAACGAGAGCAGGTCCCCTGGAGGACGCCCGCCCGGATCACGCTGGCTCCTGTCGACCGTGCCCGAGAGATAGCCCAGTCTCAGCCCGCCGAGCACCCAGAGGAGCCTCTTCCACGGGACGAGCAGCGTCCGCAACCCCGAGCCTGAGCATCACGACCAGCGAGCATCGTCCGAAGGAGATTAGCCCGGTGGGAAGCAGCCGGAAGGGTCTAGTCCGGTGAGAGTAGCCGAAGGGGCTTGGGCCGGTGAGTGTCGGCCAAATAATTACGCGCGTCCGAAAGTCTCCCGCGTGTCCCGAGTCGTGTGGACCCAAAAGCTGAATTATTATTATCGACGTCTTGTCCGCGACCTCGTAATTCGCGCTATCGCCCGAAGCGAATCGCGGGACGTAACACGTGAAAATTACAGTTCGATCTGGCGTAACAGAATATTCAATGATAAAAACCGTAAAAATATAAAAACATTTACGAACAACACCACTTTTTAGGAACGCACCGCCCAAATTTGTTTCTCAGCAAACCGGGTTTGCAGTGGCAGCCTCTACTAACGCATTCCTGAAACACAAATGAAGACGCACTGATTAGAATAGGTCAACTGATTGAAACGAAGGCCAATATCTCTCCCAGATCGTTGCAGAACTTTCTCGTGTCTGATTTTGAAGGATTTGACAACTAACCTTCGTGCAAACTCTTGGTTCAGGATTCTCGCAAGTTAACGGACAGGCTGTTCCGCAATCGTTCCACTCCTCGTGCGGTGAACAGCTTTCAGGTCCATCAGCCGCTTAATTTGTACAACGATTAATTAGAAAGTAACAAAAGTATTCCAAAAGTAATAAAATACTGAACGATGAAAACCACAAAAATCTAAAAATATTTACGTACGACACGATTCTTTAGGCACGCAATCTCCCGACTCGTTTCTCAGCAAACCAGGTTTGCATTGGCAGCCTATAACGCATGGCTGAAACACAAATACAACCGCACAATTAGAAATGATACAACGAATCCTCTTTTCTGAAATTGTAGGCTTTGAATGCTAACCACCGTGCAAATTCTTGGCTTAGGATTTTTGCAAGTTAATTGACAGGCTGTTGTTCCGCACAGGCTCCAATCTTCATTCCGTGGACAGCTGTCACCCCCAAGAGACCCTTGATTTGTTAAAAGATTTATTAGAGACGGAGAAAAGTATTTCTAGAAAATTTAATGACTGAACAATATTGTTACTAATAATATTACAAATGAATTTTCTGTACCGAAGTGAAGAAGGTGTGGGTAAGGTCTGTGAATGATCCACACTTGTACTGGCGAACTGACTTTAATGAAATATGTACAGGGTGTCAAAAAATTATATGTCACGGCCACCAGAGCGTGATTCTACACCTACGATTTGGTGGAAATTGACATAAAAAACTCCCCGCAAAATTGAAAGAAAGAAGCTGCAAAAATTATAAGATATGCAACATCATTTTTTAAGAGAAAGGTTGAGATTTTTTTTTTTTTTATTTAATGCAATTAGAATCTCAAAGTAGAGATTATTAAGAGATTATTAAAAATACAAAGTACAGAAACGAGTAGGTTATTTTACATACTTCAACCGTAGGTCTGGATAGGAGAACATTGCATGAGAGCGGAAGAAAAAGATGCAGTTTCCGTAGTTGTCTGATAAACTCCAACCTCCGTTCATCGAACACGTGGGACACTGTCATAGCACGTGGTCGATATCCTGACTCTCATAACCGCACTGACATTGTGGATCGTTTACTATGCCAATTCGAGCAAGAGAGCTGGCAAGATTGTAGTGTCCTGATCTGCATCATCTGTTTATCGTTGTGACAATCTCACGTTGGAGATTTGTGTGACTGTACCACGGTTTAGATTTTCGGTTGTGGAAGTATGTGAAGTAGTTTACACCTTTAGATAAACCTTCTTTCTCTGTTGTTTTTATTAAAGGAACGGTGAGGGTAAACACGACACTTCACAAACAGTCGAGGATTCCGAAAAGACAAGAAACTATGCTTTATTAATTATATCCGGACCGAAATTAAAACCGTCACACTTGTACGATTTCCGCTAAATACAATGTCAGCGTGTCGCGTATACTCGAGAACTAAAAATCTCGACACACCGAAAACACTCTACAGTCCGAATCCGTAAAAATCTTAATACTCGAATCCTAACTTTCTGCTGCGGGGTCAGCTCTATTTAAACTAAAATCGACTGGGCGGAGGTATCCGCTAACGGGGGAAAAATCATCCCTATTTGCTGGACGACTTGGGGGAGGAGGGTCTTCTTGATCCGTGGAGGAGAAAGTCACTCCCTCAAGTCGTTTTAGTGCACTTCTAAAAACTATGACTCCCGGAGCAGCGCGTTCACGGTACCCTAAAATGGGCCTCTTAATTTATGGCCCCTCGACTGGCGCAGGCCAAGTGTAGTGCCAATTGCACGGATGGCCTGCACATGCGCCAGGACCCATTCTGTCCGTTCGGGGCCCTCGCTTACCATTTTATGGCCCCCTTTTCCGTGGTCATTTGGAAACGGCGGAAAAAGGGAAGCGCTCTTCGAAAAATATGCTAAGTAGTCGAGGGGCCATCTGTGCCGCTTGTAAATGAACGTGTATTTCTCACATTCTCTATGATGTCAAATGTGTTTTGTGTTGCCGCTGATTTAACCGATTCTCTTAGATCTGAGAAGGGAATTTTGACGGAGAATGAGGCTATCGTGTTGGTTGCTGTTCTAGCTAATGCGTCTGCACTCTAGTTAATATGTACCAAATATGAGATGGTACCCAGTAGAATTTGATTTTACTATCGTTTGTGGTTTCGGATGCGAAGTTGAACACGGTTTTTCTTATTTCAAAGATATAGGGATTCGTTTTTGTGCTTATATTAGTTTGTTTCAACGAGAGTAGTGCACTAAGAGAATCCGTAAAAATGAGAAAATTCTGATTGGGATGATTCAAAGCTATTTTGACTGCGTCGTTCAAGGCTGTAGATTCCGCAGTGAAAATTGATGCGTTTTTATATTTATATTTAAGTTGTAAGGATATGGGGGTCTGGTCTAAATGAATCTCCCCAGCGTGTTCGAACCAGGAACTTGGTTTATTTCTAGGTGGTATTTCACAGAGTTCTCTTTTGCTATGTTTCAACGCGACGCGAGACCTATTCGACTCTCCGGTCAAAACGTTTCTGTTCTCTCTTCCGTTCTTCTTAGTCTACTAGGCTTGTTGCCTATCCCTGAATCGTCCTGATTGGCCGGGGCTGAATTAGCCTGTTTAGCCAATCAGGTACCTTTTTCGGGGACTCTTCTCGACCTTGGCGCGGTCTCTCTAAACGCGGGGGCGACCCCGTAATTCCGGTAATGCAGCGGGATTTCCGACGGGCCCGCGGTGCATGGCGCGGCCGGCTGTCGCCTACCTGCCTAGCTTCCGGGTCCCTTTGGAAAACTCGAGGTTTATGATACCCGTACGAGCTGTTCAGGCCGATGGTAAAAATCTAATGGCCAATACGTGCCATAACAAAAACTGCTAAGACGACTAACGGCTTTCTCAAAAACAGCTGTGGGACAACGGGTTCCAGAAACTCGCTCGACCATTTGCACGCCAGATGTTGCTAAATGTACGTGCCGATGGCCGCTACATAGTCATTACAAATACATGAACTTCCCACAGAAACTGAATCCTTTGACTTACTACCGGCTGTGTAAATAGACAAGGATTTTTCTTCTTTAATTAGATTTTCAATTAATAGGTTGGGATTATCAGCATACAGAAGAGATGAGCCAAACTCCGTGTCAACATAAATATTGCTATTAAAAGTGTAATATTCTCGAACATCGTTATAGTGGTTGCTGGTGCAGAAAATATGACTGATAGAGTTTTTTGTGTCTTTTATGCATTGATATATTAGCCTGTTACTATTTTTACGTTTGCTGTACTTGTTATCCATAATATTCCTGATCCGTGAAACAGTTGCATATATAACCGTGTTTTGGTTTGAATGGACTTTGTAAAGGTAATTCATACATAGGAATCGGGCACGTTCTTGTAAAAATTGAAGTTTAGATTCCGATATAAGAATATTGGTGGGTGTGCTAATTCTGTACCCAAGAGCAAGTCGTATTGCCGCGAATTGAATTTTCTCTAGCTTTCGTATTTGGTTTTGTTGGGTGGGAAAATATACAAAGCAGCCATAATCTAGTATTGAACGAACAAAACTTTTGTAAAGTATTATTAAGGTTTCTGGATCTGATCCCCACCACGTATCCCGAAGAAATTTTATTATGTTAATAGCTCTTGCGCATTTTTTCTGTAATTGATCAATTTGATTTTTAAATGACATTTTGTAGTCGAAGATTATCCCCAAGAAGCGTACACATTCACTTGATTTGATTGTAGTATTCTTGATCTTTATTTCTGTTTGACCTGGGTGGATGTTGAGTCCGTTGAAATGTATAAACACGGTTTTATGAGGAGAGTGTTTGTGGGTTAGGTTTTAGGAGCACGCGATGTGAATAAACCATTAGGTTGTATATTGAAAACACGCTGTGCGAATGTCGCTCTATATACTGTAATGTTTATGTTTAAGTACGTAGCGAGCAAGAACCGGGAGAGCGAGATATATACCACCGCGAGACGCGACAGAACACGCATCGGTATAACGCGAGAGAGTGAGAGTACTGAGAGTAAGAGCAACAAGAGAAAGAGAGAGAGAGAGAGAGAGAGAGTAACCGTCGTGTGAACCACGTGCCGGCGAGAGTTTGTGGTATAACGTGTAATTGTATCTATTCAATCCTATATCTGTTGATTAAACTATTATTAATCTCTTTGTCCAATCCACGACTCATTTATTGTGGTCACCCACAGAGTTCTAATCCTAAATTACGTAGGTTGATGTCAATATGCGAAATTGCTTTTTCTAATAGTCTTTTACTATTGCTGACTGAGGATCTGTTGCAATAAATTGCTATATCATCTGCAAATTGAGATACTATGACGCTCTTGGGTAAGTTATCAGCAATGTTAGAAATGTATATATATTGTATAAAAGTGGACTGAGGACTCCGCCTTGAGGAACACCCTTAAAAACTTTTCTAGCCTGGTTACCTGTGAGATCTGTATATATTATCCTTTCAAAAGTTATGGATTTAACAAATTTAATAATATTTAATGGACAGCCAATCATTGCCAATTTTTGTAAAAGAATGTTTGTATTGACGTTATCAAATGCACTGCTGACGTCTAGAAATGTGGCTAAAAGATTCTTTTTATTGTTAACGGATTCTTCAATGCTCAAGGTTGTAGAGTGGAAGGGTCTTTTCAGGAAGCTAAATTGTGTAATTTTGAAAGATGCTTTATTAAATGTTCTCTGCCAAGTCTGAAGTGAACTAAACTCGTTTAACGGACAACTCAAAACGAAAACTAGTGTCGGCGGTTTTTCGTCGTCGATCAGTTATTGTGTCGAAAAACACGGGGCGACGACCGCGCGCCACAACATTGTCTGAGGAACGACAATCCTTCCTCGCGCAAGGGACACACGCTTGTATACAAGGCAGCGCAAGGTGTTGTTTCTTTTACAGTTCGGCCTATTCTGACACCATGACCGTCCTCGGTCAAAGTCGATTTCACAGCGACTAACAGAGCAATAAACAAAAGAAACGATATACAAAGATATGATAAAGTGGAATCACAAAAAAAAAAAATAAAATTGTAACATAAAATGAGATAAAATTATTAGTCATCACGATTATTTGGCCAGAGTTTCATTTGGTCGGGCCCTACAACCGTCGAAAAGGGTATACGTGTTCGTTGAAACCCATCGATATCGCTGAGTACGTATCGATCATAATCTAACACCTTAATTACTTCATATGGGCCTTTAAACTTAGGTATTAACTTTTTATTGACTCCTGGCGTAACGTCGTGATTCCTAATCAATACATAATCTCCGACTCCATATTGAGTGCTCGGTTTGTGACGCCGATCATATAGTAATTTATTGCGATCTTGCTGTTAAAGTATACATTTAGAATGCATCTACGTACGAAAGAAAAAGTCTCCTCTATCCCTTATACCTGGGTTCTCCCTTTTTTTTTTTTTTTTTTTTTTTTTTCGTGAGGAAATGTTTTATACATACCCCGACTCCCTGGGGGAAGCCGGGGTTATGTGGGATTCTCTCCGGGGGGCGGAGCCCCCGGAGACTACCCACTAAAACCTCACGCCCACCTAAGCTAAAGGGGAGGTGCCTGGATCACGCGAGTACTCAACAGGACACCTCCCAGCTATCATCATGCCCCGGGGGAGGGGTTAACCTCCCCCACTGCCTACGCTATAAGACCCCGGGCGGAGGGACCCGCCCGGTGTCCCCATCCCTGGAGCCTTCGGATTGGGCTTCCCGAGCCCCAGCTCGGTCCACCCACAGCTCCCGGAGTCTTCGTGTCCCGCTCGGGGTCGGTGTCCCGAAGGAACCAGCCCCGGCCGAGACAAGAAGACGCCGCCACCGGAAGGAAGGGCCGTCGGAGGCGTGATCCGGCACGCCCCGACCCTTCCTTTCCCCAAACCCCCCACGGATCCCCCTCCCCAATCGGGGAGGGACGGACCGACACCCCCCTACACCGGGAAACTAACCCGGGGGGTGTCGGCCTATCACGGGGGGAGCTACGCTCCCCCCCGGGGGCCCGGGTCAGCTCACACCCCGGGCCCCCAAGTTCACCGCCCCCAGTTGTGGGGGCATAATACCTGGGTTCTCCCTTCTGCGTTTATGACCATCCTTAAAGGCGGCAACTGTCCGAGGACAGACTTCGAACAAATTCAGTTGAACTGAAGCGCTTGAGCGAGAAGCTCCTCCTGTATTCGCTCCTGAATAAACTGTATATTCTGTTTTTTTATTTTTCACGTACTACGGACCTTTAACTTATTTCATAACCTACAGGATAATTAACACTTGCATCTTATCAATAACGGCGCACGCATTGTTTCTTATCCCAACTAAATCTCTCGATTGATCAATATTATCGAGAAGAATTGGTCGTACGCTATCATTCACTTTACCTGCTTGGTCCACACCGAAAAGTAATTTGCTGGGAGTAGTTCCAGTTGATTGGCAAATTGTGTTGTTTATAGCGTATTCTACATTATCGAGAACGTAAGACCAATCCTTGGGTGCTTCGCATAATTTCGCTAACATTGGCGTTATTAATTTATTATATCTTTCAGCCTGTCCGTTGGCTCGAGGTGTTCCGACAGCAATCAACACGTGGCTTATTCCTGCTTCATCAATAAATTCTTTAAAAATGTTCGACGTGAAACAGGATCCGCGATCGCTAATTATACGTTTGGGCTTGCTGTAACTTTGGAAATAATCGTTAAGATGTTTAATAACTTCCTCGGTCGTTGTGGACTTGCACGCGAACAATCTAATAAATTTTGTAAATGCATCGACAACTAATAGTATGAATTTATAACCACGCCCGCTTTTCTCAGACAGACCGCAATGATCTATATGTATCGTGCTAAATGGTACATTGTCTTTCGGAATATTGTTTAAAAGCCCTTCGCTTCGGCCTTCCAAGGGGGAAAACTCTATACACTTGAGACAATTCCGAATGTGCTGCTTAACTTTTTGTCGTATGTTCGGAAACCAGTATACCTGTGTAATGTGCTGGACCACTTTTCCGACACCTAAATGCCCCAAATCGTCGTGGGAGGCACGCAATACATTTGATTCTAATATCCGTGGCACATAAAATAATAACTTGTTTTTTCCTGCTTTCCGATATACTAAACCATTTCTAAGCTCGTAAACTTTGTCTTCGGTTATTTCCAAACGTTTCCGAATTGCTTGAATGGTCTCGTTTTGGCATTGTTTTAACGCTAGAACTTGCTCGAACGTGTTCCCCTCTAAAACTAATATGACACCTGCTTAATGCATCTACGTGGTTCATTCTCTCGTTACGTCGATGTTCTATCTCGTGATCGTAATTTTCTAAAAATAAAGCCCATCGGTAAATACGTGGATTTACATTTTGTTTGCTCAGAGTTAATCGAAAACTGTCACAATCTGTAATTATTTTAAAATGTATTCCAGACAGATAGATATCAAATCTCTTAATTGCGTAAATGACGGATAAACATTCTAATTCAAAACTATGGTACTTTGATTCCGGGGTACTTGCACGCTTGCTGAAGTAAAATACTGGTCGAAAAAGTCCATCCGCCTGTTTCTGAAGCAAGATAGCTCCAAATCCACTAGCACTGGCGTCGCAATGCAATTCTGTTACCAATTTCGGGTCATAAATTGCTAAGACAGGTTCCTCTGCTAATCGTTGTTTCAAAATTTCGAAAGCTTGATGTTCGTTCGGACCAAATCGAAACTCTGCGTTCATTTTTATTATATTGTAAAGAGGTTTCGCTAAAATTGAGAAATTTTTAATAAATCGACGGAAGTAACTGGCTAGGCAAACAAACCGATGTAGTTCTTTGGTATTCTTCGGAATAGGGTAATTCAGAACAGATTCTACGTTTTCTTTGCTAGGCCGTATTCCTGTCTCGTCTACCAAATAACCCAAATAGTTCACATGTGTGTACAAAAGGGAGCATTTATCCCAACGAAACTCTAATTGATATTGAGCAGCTAAACTAAAAACACTAAGTACGCAGAATATTTAAATGATCGTCTATTGTGGTTGTTGCGACCAATATGTCGTCAAAATACAATAATATTTTATGATCGTTTAATAATTCACTGAAAATGTTAGATAAATAACGTTGGAATACACGCGGTGCGTTTGTTAGGCCAAAAGGCATTTTCAAATATTCGTATTGACCGAGTGGCGTTACGAAGGAAGTATACTTCACGGATTCGTTAGCCATTTTAACGTGATGAAAGCCATTACGTAAATCGAGTTTAGAAAAATATTTTTTTCCTTTCAATTGGTCCAAATGATCATCAATGAGCGGGGTTGGGTAATTATCTCGAATTGTTATTGCATTCAATGCTCGATAGTCTACGCACAACCTCACGTCGCCTGTTTTCTTCCGTACCAACACAATTGGACTCGCGTACGGAGAGTTACTTGGTTGGATAATCTTATCTCTAAGCAAAGTGTCTAAAAGTTCCTTCAATTTTCCTTTATCGGCGAAGGAGAGTCTCCTGGGGCGAAAGCTAATAGGCTGCGTATTTTTTAACTCGATCGCCATCTCGAAACCGGTAGGAGTAATGCTGTTATTATCGCAAGAGTTTAGTGCTTCGAAAAATAAATTTTTAACAGCCTCGGTTAAGCCCGATATTTCGGGGTTTATATCTAAATTTTTTATTGGGTCCGTTGACCCATCGACGTAATGAATCTGCAAAATTTGTTTTTCGAAATCGTCGACACACTCTATTTGGAATTGCTGTCCTAGTGTTATTTTTAACGAAGGATTTAATATATAGTCTCGTCCTAAAATAACGGCGTAATACATAGTAGTATCCGGAACGATTAAAAATTTCATGAAAATATCTACATTATTTATACAAACAGTCGTTTCAAAAATGCCTTCAACGTTCAAAGGTGAACCATTGATCCCGCTAAACGAATCTGTACGTTGATAAGGTGACCGAAACGCTACGGGTGTAAAACTAGACTTAATCAAACTGACGGGGGAACCTGAATCGATCATAGCAGATAGAGAATAATCACAAGTATTACCATCGTGACTATGCAGCGAAAATTTAAATGGTACCATAAATGGAGTCTGCGTCGACGTTGGTTGTACCAGATTGACAGTCGTCGGCCTCGATGATCCCTGCCGTGACGCTCTGGGTAGAGAATCGTTGCTTTCTTGCCGGTTTTGTGGACAGCTATCGACTTTGTGCGACCGGCTTCCACATTTGAAACACGATCCCCAATCACGCTTTGGCTGGCGACAATCTCGTTGTAGGTGACCACTGGTATTGCAATTATAACATTTCTCTTCACGACGAATTCCTTGGGACGTCGTTCCTGCCCTCTTCGTTATCGCAGGCCACTTCACTTCTTTCCTCTCGTGAATAAGTTTCGGATTCTCCAATGTCAGTTTCGAAAACGCTTTCAGCATTTGATCTGTTGTTTCTATTAAGTTTACACTCGTGATAATTGATGAACACAGGTCTATTAAATAAAATAAGTGGAAAGAAAAGAATACACGTGGTTTACACGCTACAACGTTTCACTGCTAAGCAAGCGCTGCAGGTCGGCGTCGCTCGGTTGAGGTTTTTTGCCGGTTACAACAGATGGCGCTATGTATAATCAGAAAGCGCGATATTCAAAACGGAACCTCAATACTCCCACTAATTGAGTGCTTTCTAACATGTTTACAATATAACAGTTTTACAGTATTACAATATTTTTCTCTTTTAAATACATCAACGAACCAAACAAAAAAAAAACATATACTTATTTATCTTTTGGTAATTCTAGCAAATCACATAAACAGTAAGTTCACAATAAAACTTTACATCTTTCTTACACCTAGTTTGGCTCGTAATATTTCAAATTGGTTACAAGGAATCGCTTTAGTTAAGATATCCGCGATTTGATCCTTGCTTGTTACATAAGAAACACCTATATCGCCACTAACATATTTTTCACGAATATAATGGTAACGTACATCTATATGTTTTGTTCTCTTATGAAATTCCGCATTGTGTACCAATTTTATTGCACTCTTATTATCCATAAAAATCGGTGTCGGTTTAATAATGGATTCTTGTAAGTCGCGTAACAACTGACGTATCCACATGGCTTCTTTAACCGCACATGATGCTGCAATGTATTCTGCCTCTGTAGTTGACAGGGAAACTGTTGACTGGCGTTGACTGTTCCATGTTACTGATCCACCGCTCATCTTGAAAACATAACCAGTCACTGATTTCCTTGTATCCACATCATTTGCGAAATCCGAATCAGAGTATCCTTGTATTATTTCTGACCCCTGATCCCTTGTGTAGAGAATTCCATAATCTATTGTATTCTTGAGGTACCTGATGATTCTTTTGACAGCATTCCAGTGAGAGTCTCCATGTTTATCCAAAAAACGGCTTGCAACTCCCACTGCATATGCAATGTCTGGCCTCGTGACTATAGCAGCAAATATCAAGCTGCCTACAACTTCTCTGTACGGTACTTCCCGTTTCGTGTTTACTTCCTCTATTGTTTTTAGTTGTACATTATTATCAGCAGGTGTGTTAACTCCATTGGCATCTTCCATATTGAATTTCTTAATAATCTTGTTGATATAATTTCTCTGATGAATTGATATCGTTCCTTCCTTTTCATCATGTAGAATCTCCATGCCAACGAAACATCGTACCTGATCACATGTCGTGATTTCAAAGTTCGCCTTCAATTGAGAGATAATTAATTGAAGTTCGGCTTCGTTGTCGCTCATTAGCAGGCCATCATCTACATATAATGCAAGAAATATTTTGGAATTATTAGTAGTTTTCTGATAAACACATTTGTCTGCGTTACTCTGAGTGAAACCTATTGTTTTCAGAAATTGATCGAATTGTTCGTTCCACTGACGAGAAGCCTGCTTCAGGCCGTACAATGCCTTTTTTAACCTACATACCATACCGGGTGTAACTTCAGTTCCTTCCGGCGGAAGCATGTACACTTCTTCTCGTAAATGACCATTAAGAAACGCAGTTTTCACATCAAATTGCTTTATTTTAAGCTTTCTTTGTATTGCTGTAGCTAGTAAAATTCTTATTGAGTCATACCTTACAGTCGGTGAGAAAGTCTCAGTGTAATCAATACCTTTCTCTTGTGCGTATCCTCTCGCACATAATCTTGCTTTAAATCTAGGAGAATTCCCTTCTTCACTCGATTTTATACTAAAGACCCATCTGGAATCGATTGCGTTTTTGTCCTTTGGCATAGGCACTTCCTCCCACGTTTCATTTTTAACAAGTGCGTTGATCTCTTCTGAAATCGCTTCATTCCACTTGTTTTTGTCATCGCTTTGCATCGCTTGTTCAAACGTTTGAGGTATGTAAACTTCTGCCAAATTTGCTTCGTACCGCATTGGTGGTCTTCTTGATTCCTTTGGTCGCAACGAGTATCCTTTATCATTATTATCAGCTACAATACGATCATTTCTTACATTACTATTTGTATTATTGTCTGTCTGCTCACTTTCACGACTTTTATCATTTAAATTTTCGTGCGATACCCCATTCAATGTGTCTCTATCTGTTTCAATAAATATTTTTGCAATATTTTTTCTGCAGTCTGAACTAGTGTTATCTTCATTGAATGAAACATCACGCGAAACATTAACCTTTTTCGTTACAGGATCAAATATACGATAATTTGTCGAATTTCCTTCATATCCTACAAAAATACGCTTCTTACTTTTACTCTCTAGCTTGTTTCGCAATGCTTTTGGAACATGCATGAATGCCTCACACCCAAAGATTTTAATATGTCCTAATTCGGGAGGTTTTCCCGTCCATATCTCAAACGGTGTCGAGTTCGGCGCTTGTGATGTCGGTGTTCTGTTCAAAATATATACTGCCGTATTTACGGCCTCGGCCCACAAATATAACGGCGCATCTTTCGCGTACAACATAGACCGGGCGCTCTCTACAATTGTTCGCATGTCTCGCTCCGCTCGTGCGTTTTGTTCGGGTGTATAAGGGGCAGTAGTTTGTAATTCAATACCAGATTTTGAAAGATAACTCTTAAACCTCTCATTACAGTATTCTCTACCATTATCTACATGTAAAATCTTCACCGAATTACCGAATTTATTTTTCGACAAGTTACAGAATTGTTCAAAACAATTTAACGTGTCATCTTTATGTTTAATAAAGAAAACCACCCTATAGCCCGATAAATCATCCTTAAACAATACAAAGTATCTAGCACCTTGAACAGAAGGAACGGACATTGGTCCACAAAGATCACTATGTATGTGTTCTCCTAGTCTCGCTTTTATATGACTTGACGGAGCAAATGATAACTTATGTTGCTTACCATACATACACGCTTCGCAAAAGAAACTGTCTACATCAGATAACTCTATACCTTGAATTAAATTCTTAGAAACCATTTCCTTAATATATTTTACATTAATGTGTCCTAGACGCTCATGCCATTTACGTAGGCTATCTTTTATAACTACATTCGCCTCTTGTGACAAAACAGTTTTAAAATGCATCTGATACAGGTTACTCTCTACGCGTTCGGCTGTCGCTATTTTTACATTATTCTCATATAGGCTGGCATATTTACCTTCTTTAACTATTTTCATTCCTTTCTTTGTAACTACTCCTTCCGAAAAAAGGTTTTTGTCTAAATTCGGTACATACAAGACGTCAGTAATTATTGAATCATACAACTCCTTATCTAACAGTTTTCTGATTTTAATATTGCCTTTTCCTTTCACAGGCAATTCTTGTCCGTTTCCTAAAATAACTGCTGAGTTGTTCTCAATTTTTTGAAAATCGCTAAAAAAATCCCGACGATAGGTCATGTGCGACGTTGCACCGCTATCCAGTATCCACACTTCATTATCTAAATTTGGAATTAAATCATTATTATCTAGTACGCTAAAAGCAGAATAGTTACCTTGATGAGAATTTTGTTGTTCCCTACTACTTTTACCTTTTCCGCGACACTCCTTAGCAAAATGACCTTTCTTTTGACATTTATAACAAATAATTTTTGATTTATCAAACTTAGTGTACGTACGCTGTTTGTTTTCTTCGCGGTTTGCTACCTTTTTTACATTCGACGACGCGACAAGGGCATTCTCAGAATCGTCTACCACAGTGAGACTCGTGTCTTCATCGATCAAACGCGACATTAGATTTTTTATCGTTTGTTTTGTTTCATCCAATGATAACCACGCCTGACGAAAACTTCTAAACTTCGCGGGCAAACTACCGAGAATCTTTGTCATGATTGCCGTATCACTAATCGTTTCACCCGAATCTTTTATTTGTTGTGCCAAATTTTCAACTTTCGCGATATGTTGAGCGATCGAATCGTTTACATTCATTTTATACTGTGAGAATCTTTCATGCGCCAACATTTTGTTAATTTCGGTTTTTTGAGCATAAATCGCATCTAACTTATCTAAGATTTCTTTGGACGACATGCAGTTCTCGATGAGCGTGATCTGGGAGAATTCCATCGCAGTTGTTAACAGGAACATGGCCGTTGCATCATTCTTCTCCCAAGTTTTAACCTCTGCTTTCTCAGCTACTGTCGACGTCACAGTCAATGCCGCCGGTTTTTCCTCTGTTCCCTTTGCAATTCCATGCAAACCCTTTGCTCGTAATGCACATAACAGTTGAAACTTCCACTGATGGTAATTGTTGCCATCGAATTTATTTATAGACGCTGTGTCGATTCTACTTTCCGCCATCTTTGTCAGAGAAAAACGTTCTTACGACGCGAAAACTTTATGCGCTCGTAACGAGATTATAGCGGAGTTCTTCTACGTATTCTTGCAGGTGATCGTCACAATCTGGAATTTCGGTTTGTAGTCGTGTGAGCAGATCGTGCTTCGAACCTCCGCTTGCCAGATTTCTCGAACGTAGTAAGATTCTTAATTCCGAAACCGTGAAATCACTGATGGATTCTTTCAATATTGGCAGTCTTGGCATTTTCGAAATATTCTCAATAACCAAAATAAGGCAAAGTCAAACAAAAGATGAAATACACGAGAACACGGTTTCTTAAACAAAATTACCAAACGGATAAAAATTTCACAAAAGATTCTTTGTTCTAACCAGTCCAAAATATCCTGAAAATGACTATTGAAAACTTCCACTACTAACGAAATCAATACTAAACGGATAGCCCAAAATTTACGGACGCGCTAACTAAACTCGCGAACTGTTTCCAAAAAAAAAAGTTCAGTTATCCCACTTCTGATACTGTAGAGTGGAAGGGTCTTTTCAGGAAGCTAAATCGTGTAATTTTGAAAGATGCTTTATTAAATGTTCTCTGCCAAGTCTGAACGTGAACTAAACTCGCTTAACGGACAACTCAAAACGAAAACTAGTGTCGGCGGTTTTTCACTCTGACCTTATAGCGCGAGTCGTCGTCGATCAGTTATTGTGTCGAAAAACACGGGGCGATGACCGCGCGCCACAACATTGTCTGAGGAACGAGAATCCTTCAAAACCCAATCTTCATTTGGTGGACAGCGGTCAACCTCATCGGCCGTTGAATTTGTTAAACGATTTATTACAAACTGAGAAAATTATTCCTAAAGTACTAAAACATTGAATGAGAAAAACCACAAAAATCTAAAAGCATCTACGTTCGACACGACTCTTTAGGCACGCACTGGCCCGATTCGTTTCTCAGCAAACCAGGTTTGCATTGGCAGCCTGTAACGCATTCCTGAAACACAAGTAGAAGCGGACGATTAGAAATGCTGCAACGAATGCAATT
>NW_027489857.1:0-22430 GCF_050948215.1 Halictus rubicundus | reverse complement strand
ATAGGATAGAGGATAGGATAGGATAGAGGATAGGATAGGATAGAGGATAGGATAGGATAGAGGATAGGATAGAGGATAGGATAGGGTAGTGGATAGAATTGGATAGAGGATAGGATAGAGGATAGGATAGGATAGAGGATAGAATAGGATAGAGGATAGGATAGGATAGAGGATAGGATATGATAGAGGATAGGATAGGATAGAGGATCGGATAGAGGATAGGATAGGATAGAGGATAGGATAGGATAGAGGATAAAGTAGGATAGAGGATAGGATAGGATAGAGGATAGGATAGGATAGAGGATAGTATAGGATAGAGGATAGGATAGAATAGAGGATAGGATAGGATAAAGGATAGGATAGGATAGAGGATAGGATAGGATAGGATAGAGGATAGGATAGGATAGGATAGAGGATAGGATAGGATAGAGGATATAATAGGATTGAGGAAAGGATAGGATAGAGGATAGGATAGGATAGAGGATAGGATAGGATAGAGGATAGGATAGGATAGAGGATAGGATAGGATAGAGGATCGGATAGAGGATAGGATAGGATAGAGGAAAGGATAGGATAGAGGATAGGATAGGTAATTGGATAGCATAGAGGGTAGGATAAGGTAGAGGATAGTATAGGATAGAGGATAGGATAGGATAGAGGATAGGATAGGGTAGAGGATAGAATTGGATAGAGGATAGGATAGGATAGAGGATAGGATAGGGTAGAGGATAGAATTGGATAGAGGATAGGATAGAGGATAGGATAGAGGATAGGATAGGATAGAGGATAGGATAGGATAGAGGATATAATAGGATAGAGGAAAGGATAGGATAGAGGATAGGATATGATAGAGGATAGGATAGGATAGAGGATATAATAGGATAGAGGAAAGGATAGGATAGAGGATAGGATATGATAGAGGATAGGATAGGATAGAGGATAGGATAGGATAGAGGATAGGATAGGATAGAGGATAGGATAGGATAGAGGATAGGATAGGATAGAGGATCGGATAGAGGATAGGATAGGATAGAGGAAAGGATAGGATAGAGGATAGGATAGGTAATTGGATAGCATAGAGGGTAGGATAAGGTAGAGGATAGTATAGGATAGAGGATAGGATAGGATAGAGGATAGGATAGGGTAGAGGATAGAATTGGATAGAGGATAGGATAGGATAGAGGATAGGATAGGGTAGAGGATAGAATTGGATAGAGGATAGGATAGAGGATAGGATAGAGGATAGGATAGGATAGAGGATAGGATAGGATAGGGGATATAATAGGATAGAGGAAAGGATAGGATAGAGGATAGGATATGATAGAGGATAGGATAGGATAGAGGATAGGATAGGATAGAGGATAGGATAGGATAGAGGATAGGATAGAGAATAGGATAGAGGATAGGATAGGATAGAGGATAGGATAGGTAATTGGATAGGATAGAGTATAGGATAAGGTAGAGGATAGGATAGGATAGAGGATATAATAGGATAGAGGATAGGATAGGATAGAGGATAGGATAGGATAGAGGATAGGATATGATAGAGGATAGGATAGGATAGAGGATCGGATAGAGGATAGGATAGGATAGAGGATAGAGTAGGATAGAGGATAGAGTAGGATAGAGGATAGGATAGGTTAGGATAGAGGATAGGATAGAGGATAGGATAGAGGATAGGATAGGATAGAGGATCGGATAGAGGATAGGATAGGATAGAGGATAGGATAGGATAGAGGATAGGATGGGATAGAGGATAGGATAGAGGATAGGATAGAGGATAGGATAGGATAGAGTATAGGATAAGGTAGAGGATAGGATAGGATAGACGATATAATAGGATAGGGGATAGTATAGGATAGAGGATAGGATAAAGGATAGGATAGAATAGAGGATAGGATAGGATAAAGGATAGGATAGGATAGAGGATAGGATAGGATAGGATAGAGGATAGGATAGAGGATAGGATAGGATAGGATAGAGGATAGGATAGAGGATAGGATAGAGTATAGGATAGGATAGAGGATCGGATAGAGGATAGCATAGGATAGAGGAAAGGATAGGATAGAGGATAGGATACGTAATTGGATAGGATAGATGATAGGATAAGGTAGAGGATAGTATAGGATAGAGCATAGGATAGGATACAGGATAGGATAGGATAGAGGATAGGATAGGATAGAGGATAGGATAGGATAGAGGATAGGATAGGATAGAGGAAAGGATAGGATAGAGGATAGGATACGTAATTGGATAGGATAGAGGATAGGATAAGATAGAGGATAGGATAGGATAGAGGATAGGATAGGATAGAGGATAGGATAGGATAGAGGAAAGGATAGGATAGAGGATAGGATAGGTAATTGGATAGGATAGAGTATAGGATAAGGTAGAGGATAGGATAGGATAGAGGATATAATAGGATAGAGGATAGAATAGGATAGAGGATAGGATAGGATAGAGGATAGGATATGATAGAGGATAGGATAGGATAGAGGATCGGATAGAGGATAGGATAGGATAGAGGATAGAGTAGGATAGAGGATAGAGTAGGATAGAGGATAGGATAGGTTAGGATAGAGGATAGGATAGAGGATAGGATAGAGGATAGGATAGGATAGAGGATCGGATAGAGGATAGGATAGGATAGAGGATAGGATAGGATAGAGGATAGGATGGGATAGAGGATAGGATAGAGGATAGGATAGAGGATAGGATAGGATAGAGGATAGGATAGGATAGAGTATAGGATAAGGTAGAGGATAGGATAGGATAGACGATATAATAGGATAGGGGATAGTATAGGATAGAGGATAGGATAAAGGATAGGATAGAATAGAGGATAGGATAGGATAAAGGATAGGATAGGATAGAGGATAGGATAGGATAGGATAGAGGATAGGATAGAGGATAGGATAGAAGATAGGATAGGATAGAGGATCGGATAGAGGATAGGATAGGATAGAGGAAAGGATAGGATAGAGGATAGGATACGTAATTGGATAGGATAGATGATAGGATAAGGTAGAGGATACTATAGGATAGAGCATAGGATAGGATAGAGGATAGGATAGGATAGAGGATAGGATAGGATAGAGGATAGGATAGGATAGAGGATAGGATAGGATAGGATAGAGGATAGGATAGGATAGAGGATAGGATAGGAGAGAGGATAGGATAGAGGTTAGGATAGAAGATAGGATAGCGGATACGATAGGATAGAGGATAGGATAGTATAGAGGATAGGATAGAGGATAGGATAGGATAGAGGATAGGATAGGATAGAGGATAGGATAGGATAGAGGATAGGATAGGATAGAGGATAGGATAGGATAGAGGATAGGATAGGATAGAGGATAGGATAGGATAGAGGATAGGATAGGATAGAGGATAGGATAGGATAGAGGATAGGATATGATAGAGGATAGGATAGGATAGAGGATAGGATAGGATAGAGGATAGGATAGGTAATTGTATAGCATAGAGGGTAGGATAAGGTAGATAATAGTATAGGATAGAGGATAGGATAGGATAGAGGATATAATAGGATGGGGGATAGTATAGGATAGAGGATAGGATAAAGGATAGGAAAGAATAGAGGATAGGATGGGATAAAGGATAGGATAGAATAGAGGATAGGATAGGATAGGATAGAGGATAGGATAGGATAGAGGATAGGATAGAGGATAGGATAGGATAGAGGATAGGATAGGATAGAGGATAGGATAGGTAATTGGATAGGATAGAGTATAGGATAAGGTAGAGAATAGGATAGGATAGAGGATATAATAGGATAGAGGATAGGATAGGATAGAGGATAGGATAGGAAAGAGGATAGGATAGGATAGAGGATAGGATAGGATAGAGGATAGGATAGAGGATAGGATAGGATAGAGGATAGGATAGGATAGAGGATAGGATAGGATAGAGGATAGGATAGAGGATAGGATAGGGTAGAGGATAGAATTGGATAGAGGATAGGATAGAGGATAGGATAGGATAGAGGATAGGATAGGATAGAGGATAGGATAGGATAGAGGATAGGATAGGTAATTGGATAGGATAGAGTATAGGATAAGGTAGAGAATAGGATAGGATAGAGGATATAATAGGATAGAGGATAGGATAGGATAGAGGATAGGATAGGAAAGAGGATAGGATAGGATAGAGGATAGGATAGGATAGAGGATAGGATAGAGGATAGGATAGGATAGAGGATAGGATAGGATAGAGGATAGGATAGGATAGAGGATAGGATAGGATAGAGGATAGGATAGGATAGAGGATAGGATAGAGGATAGGATAGGGTAGAGGATAGAATTGGATAGAGGATAGGATAGAGGATAGGATAGGATAGAGGATAGAATAGGATAGAGGATAGGATAGGATAGAGGATAGGATATGATAGAGGATAGGATAGGATAGAGGATCGGATAGAGGATAGGATAGGATAGAGGATAGGATAGGATAGAGGATAAAGTAGGATAGAGGATAGGATAGGATAGAGGATAGGATAGGATAGAGGATAGTATAGGATAGAGGATAGGATAGAATAGAGGATAGGATAGGATAAAGGATAGGATAGGATAGAGGATAGGATAGGATAGGATAGAGGATAGGATAGGATAGGATAGAGGATAGGATAGGATAGAGGATATAATAGGATTGAGGAAAGGATAGGATAGAGGATAGGATAGGATAGAGGATAGGATAGGATAGAGGATAGGATAGGATAGAGGATAGGATAGGATAGAGGATCGGATAGAGGATAGGATAGGATAGAGGAAAGGATAGGATAGAGGATAGGATAGGTAATTGGATAGCATAGAGGGTAGGATAAGGTAGAGGATAGTATAGGATAGAGGATAGGATAGGATAGAGGATAGGATAGGGTAGAGGATAGAATTGGATAGAGGATAGGATAGGATAGAGGATAGGATAGGGTAGAGGATAGAATTGGATAGAGGATAGGATAGAGGATAGGATAGAGGATAGGATAGGATAGAGGATAGGATAGGATAGAGGATATAATAGGATAGAGGAAAGGATAGGATAGAGGATAGGATATGATAGAGGATAGGATAGGATAGAGGATATAATAGGATAGAGGAAAGGATAGGATAGAGGATAGGATATGATAGAGGATAGGATAGGATAGAGGATAGGATAGGATAGAGGATAGGATAGGATAGAGGATAGGATAGGATAGAGGATAGGATAGGATAGAGGATCGGATAGAGGATAGGATAGGATAGAGGAAAGGATAGGATAGAGGATAGGATAGGTAATTGGATAGCATAGAGGGTAGGATAAGGTAGAGGATAGTATAGGATAGAGGATAGGATAGGATAGAGGATAGGATAGGGTAGAGGATAGAATTGGATAGAGGATAGGATAGGATAGAGGATAGGATAGGGTAGAGGATAGAATTGGATAGAGGATAGGATAGAGGATAGGATAGAGGATAGGATAGGATAGAGGATAGGATAGGATAGGGGATATAATAGGATAGAGGAAAGGATAGGATAGAGGATAGGATATGATAGAGGATAGGATAGGATAGAGGATAGGATAGGATAGAGGATAGGATAGGATAGAGGATAGGATAGAGAATAGGATAGAGGATAGGATAGGATAGAGGATAGGATAGGTAATTGGATAGGATAGAGTATAGGATAAGGTAGAGGATAGGATAGGATAGAGGATATAATAGGATAGAGGATAGGATAGGATAGAGGATAGGATAGGATAGAGGATAGGATATGATAGAGGATAGGATAGGATAGAGGATCGGATAGAGGATAGGATAGGATAGAGGATAGAGTAGGATAGAGGATAGAGTAGGATAGAGGATAGGATAGGTTAGGATAGAGGATAGGATAGAGGATAGGATAGAGGATAGGATAGGATAGAGGATCGGATAGAGGATAGGATAGGATAGAGGATAGGATAGGATAGAGGATAGGATGGGATAGAGGATAGGATAGAGGATAGGATAGAGGATAGGATAGGATAGAGTATAGGATAAGGTAGAGGATAGGATAGGATAGACGATATAATAGGATAGGGGATAGTATAGGATAGAGGATAGGATAAAGGATAGGATAGAATAGAGGATAGGATAGGATAAAGGATAGGATAGGATAGAGGATAGGATAGGATAGGATAGAGGATAGGATAGAGGATAGGATAGAGTATAGGATAGGATAGAGGATCGGATAGAGGATAGGATAGGATAGAGGAAAGGATAGGATAGAGGATAGGATACGTAATTGGATAGGATAGATGATAGGATAAGGTAGAGGATAGTATAGGATAGAGCATAGGATAGGATACAGGATAGGATAGGATAGAGGATAGGATAGGATAGAGGATAGGATAGGATAGAGGATAGGATAGGATAGGATAGAGGATAGGATAGGATAGAGGATAGGATAGGATAGAGGATAGGATAGGATAGAGGATAGGATAGGATAGAGGATAGGATAGGATAGGATAGAGGATAGGATAGAGGATAGGATAGGATAGAGGATAGGATAGGATAGACGATATAATAGGATAGGGGATAGTATAGGATAGAGGATAGGATAAAGGATAGGATAGAATAGAGGATAGGATAGGATAAAGGATAGGATAGGATAGAGGATAGGATAGGATAGGATAGAGGATAGGATAGAGGATAGGATAGAGTATAGGATAGGATAGAGGATCGGATAGAGGATAGGATAGGATAGAGGAAAGGATAGGATAGAGGATAGGATACGTAATTGGATAGGATAGATGATAGGATAAGGTAGAGGATAGTATAGGATAGAGCATAGGATAGGATACAGGATAGGATAGGATAGAGGATAGGATAGGATAGAGGATAGGATAGGATAGAGGATAGGATAGGATAGGATAGAGGATAGGATAGGATAGAGGATAGGATAGGATAGAGGATAGGATAGGATAGAGGATAGGATAGGATAGAGGATAGGATAGGATAGGATAGAGGATAGGATAGAGGATAGGATAGGATAGAGGATAGGATAGGATAGAGGATAGGATAGGATAGAGGATAGGATAGGATAGGATAGAGGATAGGATAGAGGATAGGATAGGATAGAGGATAGGATAGGATAGAGGATAGGATAGGATAGAGGATATAATAGGATTGAGGAAAGGATAGGATAGAGGATAGGATAGGATAGAGGATAGGATAGGAAAGAGGATATCATAGGATAGAGGAAAGGATAGGATAGAGGATAGGATAGGATAGAGGATAGGATAGGATAGAGGATAGGATAGGATAGGATAGAGGATAGGATAGGATAGAGGGAAGGATAGGATAGAGGATAGGATACGTAATTGGATAGGATAGAGGATAGGATAAGGTAGAGGATAGTATAGGATAGAGGATAGGATAGGATAGAGGATAGGATAGGATAGAGGATAGGATAGGATAGATGATAGGATAGGATAGAGGATAGGATAGGATGCAGGATAGGATAGGATAGAGGATAGGATAGGATAGAGGATAGGATAGGTAATTGGATAGGATAGGTAATTGGATAGGATAGAGGATAGGATAAGGTAGAGGATAGTATAGGATAGAGGATAGGATAGGATAGAGGATAGGATAGGATAAAGGATAGGATAGGATAGAGGATAGGATAGGATAGAGGATAGGATAGGATAGAGGATAGGATAGGATAGAGGATAGGATAGGATAGAGGATAGGATGGGATAGAGGATAGGATAGAGGATAGGATAGAGGATAGGATAGGATAGAGGATAGGATAGGATAGAGGATAGGATAGGATAGAGGATAGGATAGGATAGAGTATAGGATAAGGTAGAGGATAGGATAGGATAGACGATATAATAGGATAGGGGATAGTATAGGATAGAGGATAGGATAAAGGATAGGATAGAATAGAGGATAGGATAGGATAAAGGATAGGATAGGATAGAGGATAGGATAGGATAGGATAGAGGATAGGATAGAGGATAGGATAGAGGATAGGATAGGATAGAGGATCGGATAGAGGATAGGATAGGATAGAGGAAAGGATAGGATAGAGGATAGGATACGTAATTGGATAGGATAGAGGATAGGATAAGGTAGAGGATAGTATAGGATAGAGCATAGGATAGGATACAGGATAGGATAGGATAGAGGATAGGATAGGATAGAGGATAGGATAGGATAGAGGATAGGATAGGATAGGATAGAGGATAGGATAGGATAGAGGATAGGATAGGATAGAGGATAGGATAGGATAGAGGATAGGATAGGATAGAGGATAGGATAGGATAGAGGATAGGATAGGATAGGATAGAGGATAGGATAGAGGATAGGATAGGATAGAGGATAGGATAGGATAGAGGATAGGATAGGATAGAGGATAGGATAGGATAGAGGATAGGATAGGATAGGATAGAGGATAGGATAGGATAGAGGATAGGATAGGATAGAGGATAGGATAGGATAGAGGATAGGATAGGATAGAGGATAGGATAGGATAGGATAGAGGATAGGATAGAGGATAGGATAGGATAGAGGATAGGATAGGATAGAGGATAGGATAGGATAGAGGATATAATAGGATTGAGGAAAGGATAGGATAGAGGATAGGATAGGATAGAGGATAGGATAGGAAAGAGGATATCATAGGATAGAGGAAAGGATAGGATAGAGGATAGGATAGGATAGAGGATAGGATAGGATAGAGGATAGGATAGGATAGGATAGAGGATAGGATAGGATAGAGGATAGGATAGGATAGATGATAGGATAGGATAGAGGATAGGATAGGATGCAGGATAGGATAGGATAGAGGATAGGATAGGATAGAGGATAGGATAGGTAATTGGATAGGATAGGTAATTGGATAGGATAGAGGATAGGATAAGGTAGAGGATAGTATAGGATAGAGGATAGGATAGGATAGAGGATAGGATAGGATAAAGGATAGGATAGGATAGAGGATAGGATAGGATAGAGGATAGGATAGGATAGAGGATAGGATAGGATAGAGGATAGGATAGGATAGAGGATAGGATGGGATAGAGGATAGGATAGAGGATAGGATAGAGGATAGGATAGGATAGAGGATAGGATAGGATAGAGGATAGGATAGGATAGAGGATAGGATAGGATAGAGTATAGGATAAGGTAGAGGATAGGATAGGATAGACGATATAATAGGATAGGGGATAGTATAGGATAGAGGATAGGATAAAGGATAGGATAGAATAGAGGATAGGATAGGAAAGAGGATAGGATAGGATAGAGGATAGGATAGGATAGAGGATAGGATAGAGGATAGGATAGGATAGAGGATAGGATAGGATAGAGGATAGGATAGGATAGAGGATAGGATAGAGGATAGGATAGGGTAGAGGATAGAATTGGATAGAGGATAGGATAGAGGATAGGATAGGATAGAGGATAGGATAGGATAGAGGATAGGATAGGATAGAGGATAGGATAGGATAGAGGATAGGATAGGTAATTGGATAGGATAGAGTATAGGATAAGGTAGAGAATAGGATAGGATAGAGGATATAATAGGATAGAGGATAGGATAGGATAGAGGATAGGATAGGAAAGAGGATAGGATAGGATAGAGGATAGGATAGGATAGAGGATAGGATAGAGGATAGGATAGGATAGAGGATAGGATAGGATAGAGGATAGGATAGGATAGAGGATAGGATAGGATAGAGGATAGGATAGGATAGAGGATAGGATAGAGGATAGGATAGGGTAGAGGATAGAATTGGATAGAGGATAGGATAGAGGATAGGATAGGATAGAGGATAGAATAGGATAGAGGATAGGATAGGATAGAGGATAGGATATGATAGAGGATAGGATAGGATAGAGGATCGGATAGAGGATAGGATAGGATAGAGGATAGGATAGGATAGAGGATAAAGTAGGATAGAGGATAGGATAGGATAGAGGATAGGATAGGATAGAGGATAGTATAGGATAGAGGATAGGATAGAATAGAGGATAGGATAGGATAAAGGATAGGATAGGATAGAGGATAGGATAGGATAGGATAGAGGATAGGATAGGATAGGATAGAGGATAGGATAGGATAGAGGATATAATAGGATTGAGGAAAGGATAGGATAGAGGATAGGATAGGATAGAGGATAGGATAGGATAGAGGATAGGATAGGATAGAGGATAGGATAGGATAGAGGATCGGATAGAGGATAGGATAGGATAGAGGAAAGGATAGGATAGAGGATAGGATAGGTAATTGGATAGCATAGAGGGTAGGATAAGGTAGAGGATAGTATAGGATAGAGGATAGGATAGGATAGAGGATAGGATAGGGTAGAGGATAGAATTGGATAGAGGATAGGATAGGATAGAGGATAGGATAGGGTAGAGGATAGAATTGGATAGAGGATAGGATAGAGGATAGGATAGAGGATAGGATAGGATAGAGGATAGGATAGGATAGAGGATATAATAGGATAGAGGAAAGGATAGGATAGAGGATAGGATATGATAGAGGATAGGATAGGATAGAGGATATAATAGGATAGAGGAAAGGATAGGATAGAGGATAGGATATGATAGAGGATAGGATAGGATAGAGGATAGGATAGGATAGAGGATAGGATAGGATAGAGGATAGGATAGGATAGAGGATAGGATAGGATAGAGGATCGGATAGAGGATAGGATAGGATAGAGGAAAGGATAGGATAGAGGATAGGATAGGTAATTGGATAGCATAGAGGGTAGGATAAGGTAGAGGATAGTATAGGATAGAGGATAGGATAGGATAGAGGATAGGATAGGGTAGAGGATAGAATTGGATAGAGGATAGGATAGGATAGAGGATAGGATAGGGTAGAGGATAGAATTGGATAGAGGATAGGATAGAGGATAGGATAGAGGATAGGATAGGATAGAGGATAGGATAGGATAGGGGATATAATAGGATAGAGGAAAGGATAGGATAGAGGATAGGATATGATAGAGGATAGGATAGGATAGAGGATAGGATAGGATAGAGGATAGGATAGGATAGAGGATAGGATAGAGAATAGGATAGAGGATAGGATAGGATAGAGGATAGGATAGGTAATTGGATAGGATAGAGTATAGGATAAGGTAGAGGATAGGATAGGATAGAGGATATAATAGGATAGAGGATAGGATAGGATAGAGGATAGGATAGGATAGAGGATAGGATATGATAGAGGATAGGATAGGATAGAGGATCGGATAGAGGATAGGATAGGATAGAGGATAGAGTAGGATAGAGGATAGAGTAGGATAGAGGATAGGATAGGTTAGGATAGAGGATAGGATAGAGGATAGGATAGAGGATAGGATAGGATAGAGGATCGGATAGAGGATAGGATAGGATAGAGGATAGGATAGGATAGAGGATAGGATGGGATAGAGGATAGGATAGAGGATAGGATAGAGGATAGGATAGGATAGAGTATAGGATAAGGTAGAGGATAGGATAGGATAGACGATATAATAGGATAGGGGATAGTATAGGATAGAGGATAGGATAAAGGATAGGATAGAATAGAGGATAGGATAGGATAAAGGATAGGATAGGATAGAGGATAGGATAGGATAGGATAGAGGATAGGATAGAGGATAGGATAGAGTATAGGATAGGATAGAGGATCGGATAGAGGATAGGATAGGATAGAGGAAAGGATAGGATAGAGGATAGGATACGTAATTGGATAGGATAGATGATAGGATAAGGTAGAGGATAGTATAGGATAGAGCATAGGATAGGATACAGGATAGGATAGGATAGAGGATAGGATAGGATAGAGGATAGGATAGGATAGAGGATAGGATAGGATAGGATAGAGGATAGGATAGGATAGAGGATAGGATAGGATAGAGGATAGGATAGGATAGAGGATAGGATAGGATAGAGGATAGGATAGGATAGGATAGAGGATAGGATAGAGGATAGGATAGGATAGAGGATAGGATAGGATAGACGATATAATAGGATAGGGGATAGTATAGGATAGAGGATAGGATAAAGGATAGGATAGAATAGAGGATAGGATAGGATAAAGGATAGGATAGGATAGAGGATAGGATAGGATAGGATAGAGGATAGGATAGAGGATAGGATAGAGTATAGGATAGGATAGAGGATCGGATAGAGGATAGGATAGGATAGAGGAAAGGATAGGATAGAGGATAGGATACGTAATTGGATAGGATAGATGATAGGATAAGGTAGAGGATAGTATAGGATAGAGCATAGGATAGGATACAGGATAGGATAGGATAGAGGATAGGATAGGATAGAGGATAGGATAGGATAGAGGATAGGATAGGATAGGATAGAGGATAGGATAGGATAGAGGATAGGATAGGATAGAGGATAGGATAGGATAGAGGATAGGATAGGATAGAGGATAGGATAGGATAGGATAGAGGATAGGATAGAGGATAGGATAGGATAGAGGATAGGATAGGATAGAGGATAGGATAGGATAGAGGATATAATAGGATTGAGGAAAGGATAGGATAGAGGATAGGATAGGATAGAGGATAGGATAGGAAAGAGGATATCATAGGATAGAGGAAAGGATAGGATAGAGGATAGGATAGGATAGAGGATAGGATAGGATAGAGGATAGGATAGGATAGGATAGAGGATAGGATAGGATAGAGGGAAGGATAGGATAGAGGATAGGATACGTAATTGGATAGGATAGAGGATAGGATAAGGTAGAGGATAGTATAGGATAGAGGATAGGATAGGATAGAGGATAGGATAGGATAGAGGATAGGATAGGATAGATGATAGGATAGGATAGAGGATAGGATAGGATGCAGGATAGGATAGGATAGAGGATAGGATAGGATAGAGGATAGGATAGGTAATTGGATAGGATAGGTAATTGGATAGGATAGAGGATAGGATAAGGTAGAGGATAGTATAGGATAGAGGATAGGATAGGATAGAGGATAGGATAGGATAAAGGATAGGATAGGATAGAGGATAGGATAGGATAGAGGATAGGATAGGATAGAGGATAGGATAGGATAGAGGATAGGATAGGATAGAGGATAGGATGGGATAGAGGATAGGATAGAGGATAGGATAGAGGATAGGATAGGATAGAGGATAGGATAGGATAGAGGATAGGATAGGATAGAGGATAGGATAGGATAGAGTATAGGATAAGGTAGAGGATAGGATAGGATAGACGATATAATAGGATAGGGGATAGTATAGGATAGAGGATAGGATAAAGGATAGGATAGAATAGAGGATAGGATAGGATAAAGGATAGGATAGGATAGAGGATAGGATAGGATAGGATAGAGGATAGGATAGAGGATAGGATAGAGGATAGGATAGGATAGAGGATCGGATAGAGGATAGGATAGGATAGAGGAAAGGATAGGATAGAGGATAGGATACGTAATTGGATAGGATAGAGGATAGGATAAGGTAGAGGATAGTATAGGATAGAGCATAGGATAGGATACAGGATAGGATAGGATAGAGGATAGGATAGGATAGAGGATAGGATAGGATAGAGGATAGGATAGGATAGGATAGAGGATAGGATAGGATAGAGGATAGGATAGGATAGAGGATAGGATAGGATAGAGGATAGGATAGGATAGAGGATAGGATAGGATAGAGGATAGGATAGGATAGAGGATAGGATAGGATAGGATAGAGGATAGGATAGAGGATAGGATAGGATAGAGGATAGGATAGGATAGAGGATAGGATAGGATAGAGGATAGGATAGGATAGAGGATAGGATAGGATAGGATAGAGGATAGGATAGGATAGAGGATAGGATAGGATAGAGGATAGGATAGGATAGAGGATAGGATAGGATAGAGGATAGGATAGGATAGGATAGAGGATAGGATAGAGGATAGGATAGGATAGAGGATAGGATAGGATAGAGGATAGGATAGGATAGAGGATATAATAGGATTGAGGAAAGGATAGGATAGAGGATAGGATAGGATAGAGGATAGGATAGGAAAGAGGATATCATAGGATAGAGGAAAGGATAGGATAGAGGATAGGATAGGATAGAGGATAGGATAGGATAGAGGATAGGATAGGATAGGATAGAGGATAGGATAGGATAGAGGATAGGATAGGATAGATGATAGGATAGGATAGAGGATAGGATAGGATGCAGGATAGGATAGGATAGAGGATAGGATAGGATAGAGGATAGGATAGGTAATTGGATAGGATAGGTAATTGGATAGGATAGAGGATAGGATAAGGTAGAGGATAGTATAGGATAGAGGATAGGATAGGATAGAGGATAGGATAGGATAAAGGATAGGATAGGATAGAGGATAGGATAGGATAGAGGATAGGATAGGATAGAGGATAGGATAGGATAGAGGATAGGATAGGATAGAGGATAGGATGGGATAGAGGATAGGATAGAGGATAGGATAGAGGATAGGATAGGATAGAGGATAGGATAGGATAGAGGATAGGATAGGATAGAGGATAGGATAGGATAGAGTATAGGATAAGGTAGAGGATAGGATAGGATAGACGATATAATAGGATAGGGGATAGTATAGGATAGAGGATAGGATAAAGGATAGGATAGAATAGAGGATAGGATAGGATAAAGGATAGGATAGGATAGAGGATAGGATAGGATAGGATAGAGGATAGGATAGAGGATAGGATAGAGGATAGGATAGGATAGAGGATCGGATAGAGGATAGGATAGGATAGAGGAAAGGATAGGATAGAGGATAGGATACGTAATTGGATAGGATAGAGGATAGGATAAGGTAGAGGATAGTATAGGATAGAGGATAGGATAGGATTGAGGAAAGGATAGGATAAAGGATAGGATAGGATAGATGATAGGATAGGAAAGAGGATAGGATAGGATAGATGATAGGATAGGATAGAGGATAGGATAGGATAGAGGATAGGATAGGATAGAGGATAGGATAGGATAGAGGATAGGATAGGATAGAGGATAGGATAGGATAGAGGATAGGATAGGATAGAGGATAGGATAGGATAGAGGATAGGATAGGATAGAGGATAGGATAGGATAGAGGATAGGATAGGTAATTGGATAGGATAGAGGATAGGATAAGGTAGAGGATAGTATAGGATAGAGGATAGGATAGGTTAGAGGATAGGATAGGATAAAGGATAGGATAGGATAGAGGATAGGATAGGATAGAGGATAGGATAGGATAGAGGATAGGATAGGATAGAGGATTGGATAGGATAGAGGATAGGATGGGATAGAGGATAGGATAGAGGATAGGATAGGATAGAGGATAGAATAGGATAGAGGATAGGATAGAGTATAGGATAAGGTAGAGGATAGGATAGGATAGACGATACAATAGGATAGGGGATAGTATAGGATAGAGGATAGGATAAAGGATAGGATAGAATAGAGGATAGGATAGGATAAAGGATAGGATAGGATAGAGGATAGGATAGGATAGGATAGACGATAGGATAGAGGATAGGATAGAGGATAGGATAGGATAGAGGATCGGATAGAGGATAGGATAGGATAGAGGAAAGGATAGGATAGAGGATAGGATACGTAATTGGATAGGATAGAGGATAGGATAAGATAGAGGATAGGATAGGATAGAGGATAGGATAGGATAGAGGATAGGATAGGATAGAGGAAAGGATAGGATAGAGGATAGGATAGGTAATTGGATAGGATAGAGTATAGGATAAGGTAGAGGATAGGATAGGATAGAGGATATAATAGGATAGAGGATAGGATAGGATAGAGGATAGGATAGGATAGAGGATAGGATATGATAGAGGATAGGATAGGATAGAGGATCGGATAGAGGATAGGATAGGATAGAGGATAGAGTAGGATAGAGGATAGAGTAGGATAGAGGATAGGATAGGTTAGGATAGAGGATAGGATAGAGGATAGGATAGAGGATAGGATAGGATAGAGGATCGGATAGAGGATAGGATAGGATAGAGGATAGGATAGGATAGAGGATAGGATGGGATAGAGGATAGGATAGAGGATAGGATAGAGGATAGGATAGGATAGAGGATAGGATAGGATAGAGTATAGGATAAGGTAGAGGATAGGATAGGATAGACGATATAATAGGATAGGGGATAGTATAGGATAGAGGATAGGATAAAGGATAGGATAGAATAGAGGATAGGATAGGATAAAGGATAGGATAGGATAGAGGATAGGATAGGATAGGATAGAGGATAGGATAGAGGATAGGATAGAAGATAGGATAGGATAGAGGATCGGATAGAGGATAGGATAGGATAGAGGAAAGGATAGGATAGAGGATAGGATACGTAATTGGATAGGATAGATGATAGGATAAGGTAGAGGATAGTATAGGATAGAGCATAGGATAGGATAGAGGATAGGATAGGATAGAGGATAGGATAGGATAGAGGATAGGATAGGATAGAGGATAGGATAGGATAGGATAGAGGATAGGATAGGATAGAGGATAGGATAGGAGAGAGGATAGGATAGAGGTTAGGATAGAAGATAGGATAGCGGATACGATAGGATAGAGGATAGGATAGTATAGAGGATAGGATAGAGGATAGGATAGGATAGAGGATAGGATAGGATAGAGGATAGGATAGGATAGAGGATAGGATAGGATAGAGGATAGGATAGGATAGAGGATAGGATAGGATAGAGGATAGGATAGGATAGAGGATAGGATAGGATAGAGGATAGGATAGGATAGAGGATAGGATAGGATAGAGGATAGGATATGATAGAGGATAGGATAGGATAGAGGATAGGATAGGATAGAGGATAGGATAGGTAATTGTATAGCATAGAGGGTAGGATAAGGTAGATAATAGTATAGGATAGAGGATAGGATAGGATAGAGGATAGGATAGGGTAGAGGATAGAATTGGATAGAGGATAGGATAGAGGATAGGATAGAGGATAGGATAGGATAGATGATAGGATAGGATAGAGGATATGATAGGATAGAGGAAAGGATAGGATAGAGGATAGGATAGGTAATTGGATAGCATAGAGGGTAGGATAAGGTAGAGGATAGGATAGAGGATAGGATAGAGGATAGGATAGGATGGATGATAGGATAGAGGATAGGATAGGATACAGGATCGGATAGAGGATAGGATAGGATAGAGGATAGGATAGGATAGAGGAAAGGATAGGATAGAGGATAGGATAGGGTAGAGGATAGAATTGGATAGAGGATAGGATAGAGGATAGGATAGAGGATAGGATAGGATAGAGGATAGGATAGGATAGGGGATATAATAGGATAGAGGAAAGGATAGGATAGAGGATAGGATATGATAGAGGATAGGATAGGATAGAGGATAGGATAGGATAGAGGATAGGATAGGATAGAGGATAGGATAGAGAATAGGATAGAGGATAGGATAGGATAGAGGATAGGATAGGTAATTGGATAGGATAGAGTATAGGATAAGGTAGAGGATAGGATAGGATAGAGGATATAATAGGATAGAGGATAGGATAGGATAGAGGATAGGATAGGATAGAGGATAGGATATGATAGAGGATAGGATAGGATAGAGGATCGGATAGAGGATAGGATAGGATAGAGGATAGAGTAGGATAGAGGATAGAGTAGGATAGAGGATAGGATAGGTTAGGATAGAGGATAGGATAGAGGATAGGATAGAGGATAGGATAGGATAGAGGATCGGATAGAGGATAGGATAGGATAGAGGATAGGATAGGATAGAGGATAGGATGGGATAGAGGATAGGATAGAGGATAGGATAGAGGATAGGATAGGATAGAGTATAGGATAAGGTAGAGGATAGGATAGGATAGAGGAAAGGATAGGATAGAGGATAGGATAGGTAATTGGATAGCATAGAGGGTAGGATAAGGTAGAGGATAGTATAGGATAGAGGATAGGATAGGATAGAGGATAGGATTGGACAGAGGATAGGATAGGATCGAGGATAGGATAGGATAGAGGATAGGATAGATGATAGGATAGGATAGAGGATAGGATAGGATAGAGGATAGGATAGGATAGAGGATAGGATAGGATCGAGGATAGGATAGGATAGAGGATAGGCTAGGATAGAGGATAGGATAGGATAGAGGATAGGATAGGTAATTGGATAGGATAGAGTATAGGATAGTGTAGAGGATAGGATAGGATAGAGGATAGGATAGGATAGAGGATAGGATAGGTAATTGGATAGGATAGAGTATAGGATAAGGTAGAGGATAGGATAGGATAGAGGATATAATAGGATAGAGGATAGGATAGGATAGAGGATAGGATAGGATAGAGGATAGGATATGATAGAGGATAGGATAGGATAGAGGATCGGATAGAGGATAGGATAGGATAGAGGATAGAGTAGGATAGAGGATAGAGTAGGATAGAGGATAGGATAGGTTAGGATAGAGGATAGGATAGAGGATAGGATAGAGGATAGGATAGGATAGAGGATCGGATAGAGGATAGGATAGGATAGAGGATAGGATAGGATAGAGGATAGGATGGGATAGAGGATAGGATAGAGGATAGGATAGAGGATAGGATAGGATAGAGGATAGGATAGGATAGAGTATAGGATAAGGTAGAGGATAGGATAGGATAGACGATATAATAGGATAGGGGATAGTATAGGATAGAGGATAGGATAAAGGATAGGATAGAATAGAGGATAGGATAGGATAAAGGATAGGATAGAGGATAGGATAGAAGATAGGATAGGATAGAGGATCGGATAGAGGATAGGATAGGATAGAGGAAAGGATAGGATAGAGGATAGGATACGTAATTGGATAGGATAGATGATAGGATAAGGTAGAGGATAGTATAGGATAGAGCATAGGATAGGATAGAGAGGATAGGATAGGATGGATAGAGGATAGGATAGGATAGAGGATAGGATAGGATAGAGGATAGGATAGGATAGGATAGAGGATAGGATAGGATAGAGGATAGGATAGGAGAGAGGATAGGATAGAGGTTAGGATAGAAGATAGGATAGCGGATACGATAGGATAGAGGATAGGATAGTATAGAGGATAGGATAGAGGATAGGATAGGATAGAGGATAGGATAGGATAGAGGATAGGATAGGATAGAGGATAGGATAGGATAGAGGATAGGATAGGATAGAGGATAGGATAGGATAGAGGATAGGATAGGATAGAGGATAGGATATGATAGAGGATAGGATAGGATAGAGGATAGGATAGGATAGAGGATAGGATAGGTAATTGTATAGCATAGAGGGTAGGATAAGGTAGATAATAGTATAGGATAGAGGATAGGATAGGATAGAGGATAGGATAGGGTAGAGGATAGAATTGGATAGAGGATAGGATAGAGGATAGGATAGAGGATAGGATAGGATAGATGATAGGATAGGATAGAGGATATGATAGGATAGAGGAAAGGATAGGATAGAGGATAGGATAGGTAATTGGATAGCATAGAGGGTAGGATAAGGTAGAGGATAGGATAGAGGATAGGATAGAGGATAGGATAGGATGGATGATAGGATAGAGGATAGGATAGGATACAGGATCGGATAGAGGATAGGATAGGATAGATGATAGGATAGGATAGAGGAAAGGATAGGATAGAGGATAGGATAGGTAATTGTATAGCATAGAGGGTAGGATAAGGTGGAGGATAGTATAGGATAGAGGATAGGATAGGATAGAGGATAGGATAGGGTAGAGGATAGAATTGGATAGAGGATAGGATAGAGGATAGGATAGAGGATAGGATAGGATAGAGGATAGGATAGGATAGAGGATAGGATAGGATAGAGGATAGGATAGGATAGAGGATAGGATAGGATAGAGGATAGGATAGGATAGAAGATAGGATAGGATAGAGGATAGTATAGGATAGAGGATAGGATAGAATAGAGGATAGGATAGGATAGAGGATAGGATAGGATACAGGATAGGATAGGATAGAGGATAGGATAGGATAGAGGATAGGATAGGATAGAGGATAGGATAGGATACAGGATAGGATAGGATAGAGGATAGGATAGGATAGAGGATAGGATAGGATACAGGATAGGATAGGATAGAGGATAGGATAGGATAGAGGATAGGATAGGATAGAGGATAGGATAGGATAGAGGATAGGATAGGATAGAGGATAGGATAGGATAGAGGATAGGATAGGATAGAGGATAGGATAGGATAGAGGATTGGATAGGATAGAGGATAGGATGGGATAGAGGATAGGATAGAGGATAGGATAGAGGATAGGATAGGATTGAGGATAGGATAGGATAGAGGATAGGATAGAGTATAGGATAAGGTAGAGGATAGGATAGGATAGACGATACAATAGGATAGGGGATAGTATAGGATAGAGGGTAGGATAAAGGATAGGATAGAATAGAGGATAGGATAGGATAAAGGATAGGATAGGATAGAGGATAGGATAGGATAGGATAGACGATAGGATAGAGGATAGGATAGAGGATAGGATAGGATAGAGGATCGGATAGAGGATAGGATAGGATAGAGGAAAGGATAGGATAGAGGATAGGATACGTAATTGGATAGGATAGAGGATAGGATAAGATAGAGGATAGGATAGGATAGAGGATAGGATAGGATAGAGGATAGGATAGGATAGAGGATAGGATAGGATAGAGGATAGGATAGGTAATTGGATAGGATAGAGTATAGGATAAGGTAGAGGATAGGATAGGATAGAGGATATAATAGGATAGAGGATAGGATAGGATAGAGGATAGGATAGGATAGAGGATAGGATATGATAGAGGATAGGATAGGATAGAGGATCGGATAGAGGATAGGATAGGATAGAGGATAGAGTAGGATAGAGGATAGAGTAGGATAGAGGATAGGATAGGTTAGGATAGAGGATAGGATAGAGGATAGGATAGAGGATAGGATAGGATAGAGGATCGGATAGAGGATAGGATAGGATAGAGGATAGGATAGGATAGAGGATAGGATGGGATAGAGGATAGGATAGAGGATAGGATAGAGGATAGGATAGGATAGAGGATAGGATAGGATAGAGTATAGGATAAGGTAGAGGATAGGATAGGATAGACGATATAATAGGATAGGGGATAGTATAGGATAGAGGATAGGATAAAGGATAGGATAGAATAGAGGATAGGATAGGATAAAGGATAGGATAGGATAGAGGATAGGATAGGATAGGATAGAGGATAGGATAGAGGATAGGATAGAAGATAGGATAGGATAGAGGATCGGATAGAGGATAGGATAGGATAGAGGAAAGGATAGGATAGAGGATAGGATACGTAATTGGATAGGATAGATGATAGGATAAGGTAGAGGATAGTATAGGATAGAGCATAGGATAGGATAGAGGATAGGATAGGATAGAGGATAGGATAGGATAGAGGATAGGATAGGATAGAGGATAGGATAGGATAGGATAGAGGATATGATAGGATAGAGGAAAGGATAGGATAGAGGATAGGATAGGTAATTGGATAGCATAGAGGGTAGGATAAGGTAGAGGATAGGATAGAGGATAGGATAGGATGGATGATAGGATAGAGGATAGGATAGGATACAGGATCGGATAGAGGATAGGATAGGATAGATGATAGGATAGGATAGAGGAAAGGATAGGATAGAGGATAGGATAGGTAATTGTATAGCATAGAGGGTAGGATAAGGTAGAGGATAGTATAGGATAGAGGATAGGATAGGATAGAGGATAGGATAGGGTAGAGGATAGAATTGGATAGAGGATAGGATAGAGGATAGGATAGAGGATAGGATAGGATAGAGGATAGGATAGGATAGAGCATAGGATAGGATAGAGGATAGGATAGGATAGAGGATAGGATAGGATAGAGGATAGGATAGGATAGAAGATAGGATAGGATAGAGGATAGTATAGGATAGAGGATAGGATAGAATAGAGGATAGGATAGGATAGAGGATAGGATAGGATACAGGATAGGATAGGATAGAGGATAGGATAGGATAGAGGATAGGATAGGATAGAGGATAGGATAGGATAGAGGATAGGATAGGATAGAGGATAGGATAGGATAGAGGATAGGATAGGATAGAGGATAGGATAGGATAGAGGATAGGATAGGATAGAGGATAGGATAGGATACAGGATAGGATAGGATAGAGGATAGGATAGGATAGAGGATAGGATAGGATAGAGGATAGGATAGGATAGAGGATAGGATAGGATAGAGGATAGGATAGGATACAGGATAGGATAGGATAGAGGATAGGATAGGATAGAGGATAGGATAGGTAATTGGATAGGATAGAGGATAGGATAAGGTAGAGGATAGTATAGGATAGAGGATAGGATAGGTTAGAGGATAGGATAGGATAAAGGATACGATAGGATAGAGGATAGGATAGGATAGAGGA
>NW_027489856.1:0-22443 GCF_050948215.1 Halictus rubicundus | reverse complement strand
GTATTAATGCACGAACTATTTAAACAAATCGATATTTGAGAACACTCAAAGGGTTAAATTGAACATTGAACAATATTTATCTGTACAATTTTCGTGTAGAATGAATTGTTTCCACTATTTACTTCGAGTAATGTCCTCCGTTCGACCACAGATCACAATTTCAGAAGTTTAAGAAAGAGTGGTCGGTTTATTTTGAAAAACTTTGTTGAGTAGCTAAATTGTTCACTGAAAAAACAGAACGTCTTGACAATTTTTCTGTGGTACGAACAGTTTCCTTGAAATGGAGTCGTACACATTAGCACAGATTCCAATTTCAGGAATGCAAAAATATTAGCAGGGGATTGAAATTGCGTGTCGATCCGTCTCGATCACGATTTCTGAGTCATATGCGACGCATTACGAATTTCGCATTTACCGTGACGTGGTTCCCGCAGGTTGATTGAAATTATTCGGCGTGTCTTTCCCCGTTGCTTCGCAATTGTCAGGATTCTTTATGCGAACGCACTATTTCTTGACGCCCTATCAGTGGCCCATTCAGTCTAAGGGCATTTTTTACCATCTTATCCGGCTATACGCTTTGAATAGTTATGGACCCGACTTCATTGTTACAATGCAGATTATTATCTCCATAACTGTCGCAAAGATCAGTACCATGACTGTCAACATTTTCGTCCCCACTACTGGGGAATCCCCCTTGATATCAGTCAAGCGGTATCCATGTTAAAGGATTGGTTTGAATAGAAAGAGACGCGTGGAGATGTGTAACAGAAAAAGATTGAATGGATATATTTAGAAAAAGAATTACAGTATTCGGTCTGCTTAAACCATGTCCGCACGGTTCAGTTCCTTTGCTGAGACCGACTGCCTTGGTGTCCTAGCGTTTTGACCAGTCTAGGCTTTTTACCTGCTTGTCATAAAAACCTTGTCCTTGGGTATTTCCCAAGTCCTGCCATCCTGACCATTTGGACATAGCAAAACTTTCCTTTTTGCCAGATGGCGAGTTTTCTTAAAAAGTAAGAATTACTTTAACACCCTCCTTAAAACTCGACATCTTTACAATCAATGTTTTTCAATGTCTTGCTTATTTCTAAGACCTAGTCTATGTCGTAAATACTCAAATCTCGGTTTTGGTAGTGCCTTTGTAAAAAGGTCTGCAAGTTGTTCTTTCGTACTTACATACATTACATCAATTTCACCTGTATCATACAAGTCTCGTATAAAATGGTATTTAACATCGATGTGTTTACTTCGCTGATGAAATATTGGATTTTTGATAAGTTTCAATGCGCTCGTATTGTCTATTTTTAAAACATAGTTTGCGTTTTCTATTTTACAATCGTTCAGTAATTTTTTAAGCCAGATTATTTCTTTCGCACCCAAGGCTGCACTGATATACTCAGCTTCTGTAGTTGATTGAGCTACACACTGTTGACGCTTGGTTTGCCATGTAATGGCCGCATCCGCATACTTGCATACTATACCTGACGTCGATTTTCGAGTATCTCTATCGCCCGCATAATCAGCATCACTAAATGCTTCGAGATTACCTTCTCTAGTGTACAATAAGCCCATTTTTATGGTGCCTTTAAGGTAACGCAAAATTCTTTTGACTAATTGCCAATGATGTTCGCTCGGTTTTTCTAGATTTCTCGCTGCTATATTTATGGCAAAACTAATATCGGGTCTACTAGTGGTTTGCAAAAACATCAAACTACCTACTGCTTCTCTGTAAGGAGCTTTACAACAATTATTGTTTATGATTTCGTTCCAGTTTGTCTCTATAGGTGTAGACACAGGATTTGCCTCGGTCAAATTAAATTTTTCTAATATACTTTCGATATATTTGCTCTGATGAATAAATATCTCTCCACTATTTAGTCTGTAAATTTCGATTCCAAGGAAATGTTTCACTTCTTTTGTACTTGTAATTTTGAATTCATTATGTAAATCACTGAATAATTTGTCAATTAGAGATTCTTCCGTAGCTGCTACAAGACCATCATCTACATATACAGTTAAAAACATTAGTTTGTCGTTTTCTGTATAAATGTAGAAACACGGATCTGCTTTACTCTGTTTAAAATCTAACTCTGTAATATATTTTGTAAAACGTTCTGTCCAACATCTGGGAGATTGTTTAAGACCATATAAACTTTTTATTAATTTACATACCCGATTAGTACCGTCAGTAAAGCCTTCAGGTTGTTTCATGTAGATACTCTCTTTTAGTTTACCGTACAAAAATGCAGTTTTTATGTCGAACTGCCCAAGATACATATTATTTCGCGCAGCAGTGCTCAGCATTAATCGAATTGTATCAAAGCGTGTAACAGGACTAAAAGTTTCTGTATAATCTATACCCTCCTTCTGTGAATATCCTTTTACAACAAGACGCGCTTTGTAACGTTCCGAATTATCCGAGTTAATCTTTTTAGTAAAAACCCATCTACTGTTTATAACCCTTTGCTTTTCTGGTTTCTCTACTAGTTCCCATGTTCTATTTTCTTGTAATGAATTCATTTCGTCTATCATAGCTTCTTTCCAGAAATTTTTCTTTTGAGAGTTTATGGCTTCTTTAAAATCAGTTGGTATTTTATCTGCTAAATATGTGAGTGGACACCCATAATAATCAGGTCGTCTAATTGTTCGTCTATTACGCAATTGTCTTTCATCCTCATTAATTACAGTTGGCTGTTGTACCAACTCATCTTCGCTCTCTACATCCATAAATTCATCATCATCACTCTGTTCGCTAACACTCGCTTCCCTTTCAGTAACATTTATCGGCACATTCGTAACTTCTGGTGTTACTTGTTCGGGTTTAAATTTTACATCGCGACTTAAAATTACATCTCTCGCTTTTGGTACATAAACACGGTATCCTTTGCCTTCTTCTAGATATCCTACCAAATATCCCTTTTTCCCTTTCGGATCTAGCTTTCTTCTCTTCTCTTTAGGTATATGAACAAAGCACTCGGTACCAAAAATTTTAAGGTTCTTTATATCTGGCGATTTTTCGTACCATAATTCATACGGTGTTTTATGGCTTACTTTCGTCGGACCCGTCTTATTAATAACGTATACTGCGGTATTCATGGCTTCGGCCCATAAAAACAAGGGTAAATTAGTTTTTGAATATAGCATCGAACGACCGGCCTCTACTATGGTTCTATTTTCCCTTTCAGCGACACCGTTCTGTTCAGGAGTGTATGGAACATTTATTGTATTTTTAATTCCTTTATTACTCAAAAATTTCTCTATTTCTTTATTTTTAAATTCTCTACCTCCGTCGTTATGAAGTTCTTTAATGTTGCTACCAAATTGATTTTCAATTTCTGAACAAAAGGCTTTTAATTTATCGATTACTTCTGACTTGTGCCGTAAGAAGTAGATTTTCGTAAATTTTGAAAAATCATCCTTAAAAATAAGAAAATACTGTTTTTTCCCTAATGACTCTACCTCCATAGGTCCACATACATCCGCATAAACGATTTCGCGTGGTTTAGTCGCGCGCTCAAGTTTATTGTGGAAACTCGACCGATGCTGTTTCCCGTACGCACAGCCTTCGCAGAAAAAAATCGTTGTATGCAACATTTAAATTTAAATTCTTTAGGAATTCTCTTACGTGTCTAACGTTTTGATGACAAAGCCTCTCATGCCATACTTGCAGCGTGTCCGATTTTGACTCTATTTTGTTTCCTAAATTACAAACTAGCGGTACTACAATGCGCATATCTAGTTTATACAGATTTCCCATATCTGACCCTTTCGCGATTATTTCCCCATTTTTTACAAACATGCATTCTTTTCCTAGTTTCGAAATACTAAAATCTATTCCCTTTTTTGCAACAAATTTAACCGAGAATAAGTTTCTTCTCATTTCCGGTACGTACAAAACACCGTGCATTGTTGCTGGTAGCCATTTGCCGTTAACAAAAGTCTCTATTTCTACCTTTCCTCTTCCGCACGCATACATAAATTTTCCGTTGCCAATTTCGATCTTTACCTTTTCGTCGTATTTCTCGAGGACACTGAACCATTCTTGTCGACCTGTCATGTGCTCTGATGCTCCTGAGTCGATGATCCATATATCGTCGTTCTCCGCTGACGTTGTACTACTTCCTAGTAGGCCTAGTTTGTGTGTTGTCTCGTTATCTCCATGTAGATCTTGATTTTTAGATTTCCAATTCCCTTTGTTATTGTCCTTCCGATTATTTTGGAAACAATTTTTGCTCGTGTGGCCTTTCCTTTTACATATGAAACATCTAAAGCAATCTTTCTTTAAATGTCCGGGTTTTCCACAGTTAAAACAGCTTGTCGATTTCTTTGGATCTCCTTTGTAGTTATTACCCCTTGTTACCAGTGCTACTGACGTATCTTGATGCTCTTCGTATTCATCCCATCTAGACTCTTCCGTTATTAGTCTAGTAGTAAGGCTGTCCAAAGTTTTCTTTTTCTCGTCCACAGAATCCCACGCACTATGGAAATGATTGAATTTTCTTGGTAGTGTCGTTAAGATTCGAGTGATTAGCATTTTTTCTCCAACGTCACCTCCAAGGGCTTTCATTTTCGCTGCTAACTGCTCCAATTTTGATAAGTTCTGAGCTACACTTTCAGATTCTTCCCACTTAAAGTTAAAGAACTGCTTCTGAACCATGCCTAAATTTTCGTCTGACTTCATGTCGTATACTGCATTCAATTTCTTCCACATTTCATACGCTGTTGTGCAACTTAGAAGTAAATCTAGTGGCTTCTTTTCTACTGCTGTGACAATCAATCTTCTTGCAGTTTTATCTGCCTTCTGGAATCGTTTGTTGTCAGCATCTGAATTTGCTGCTAGATGAATCAACGTACCGTCACACACGGCGATTACGTCGTCATCTTCCTCCAAAAGTGTACGCATAACAAAACGCCACTGGAGCCAGTTGTCTTTACCACGCAACTTCTCGATTTTCACACTTTTTGATTCCATATTTTCTATATTGTTCGTCACACTACTTTTTATTTACATTACGTTGCACTATATCACTTATTTCACGTTTCTATCAGACACTTCGCGGATCTGGGCCCATAACCTGTTAAAGGATTGGTTTGAATAGAAAGAGACGCGTGGAGATGTGTAACAGAAAAAGATTGAATGGATATATTTAGAAAAAGAATTACAGTATTCGGTCTGCTTAAACCATGTCCGCACGGTTCAGTTCCTTTGCTGAGACTGACTGCCTTGGTGTCCTAGCGTTTTCACCAGTCTAGGCTTTTTACCTGCTTGTCATAAAAACCTTGTCCTTGGGTATTTCCCAAGTCCTGCCATCCTGACCATTTGGACATAGCAAAACTTTCCTTTTTGCCAGATGGCGAGTTTTCTTAAAAAGTAAGAATTACTTTAACAATCCACGCTCGGCGACCGAACCAGCGAAATGACACCAAACGCGATATAATTACGATTACAATTACTCGTGTAATAAACGATTCAAGTCTCAGGCGTGAAAAGGTCGACGAATGTAAACAAAGGAGAAGCAAAGTGTCGAAGCGTCGAACATCAGTCCCTTTTTGTCTTTAAATCGCTATCCCTCTCTACGTTCGGGACATTACATAGAATGTAGCACTTCTACTAGAACTGTCGCTCGGCAGACCCGACAATATGTCTGTTATGGAGATACCCCTGTAGTTTACAAAGACTGAAGTGGTTTCGGTAACGATCTCCGCTAACGTTCAGCCCGTGATTCCACCCAGAGTACCCCAACAAGCTCCGGTACCGTCGAGGGAAAGTCGACACGACGCGACACGACGCCTCACGTTACAATTCGTTCAACTTTTCCTCGTTCTACTGACAAAACAAAAGACACTCATTCGATTTCAGCCAACCATTCGTCTTTCTTCTTGTTTCATGCTCGAACCGGGAGCCCCATTGAACAACCTGTTGGCCCACGGAATCTCGCTTCAAGCATGATCCGAATAGCCTCGAGATCCAGTTTGATTGATATTGATCCTCCCGTATCACTGTTTTACTCTATATTTGTTCAAGATCGATTTCATTAGATCAGTTTCTTATTAGTTCATGGTATGTCAATATGTTCCATGGAGCAACAGTGCTTTATGTAAGGTAATTAACAAGAGAACCGTTCTAGATTGTAGATGTATAAATAGTAGACGGTGGGCTTTATAAATTTATGATAAACATGAAGAGGTGAAGTTGAAAACAAGATTATAATTTCAATAATTGTAGGATTAAGAATAAAAAGTGACTGATGTGTGTTGCCTTATAAAAATTACAAGAGTGAATTTATTTAGGCGTTGGATAACTTGAAGTATACGCTTCGTTTCTGTGGCTACAGTAGCAGAACGATTCGTATTCCTTTATTTTTATTTTTAAACGTGGTGGCAACCACCCCTGAGATAGGACAGTACATTGCACCCCCCGGTCCCAATGGCGGTGGTGGGGTTTATAACTTCGCCCACCCTGCAGTGGGGACCGACCAGCACTGTTGTGACGTTCCACAGCGCAGCAGCTTGCCATCTCGTTCAGAGGGAGTCCCGCTCTCTCTCCCTCTACGACGCCTTCTTCTGCGACATTACTGTGTCGCACGAGGAGAACGCTTGCTACGGGGAAAACGTACTGTAATGAAGTGGGTGCGCCTCACGATCGCGTTCCGTAGATACTCGGTCGGATAGGCGTTAGAATTAAACAAAGCGTTTAGTTTCTTCGACTAACACAAGAACTCTGACACTTTATTGTAGTTTTACAGGCTTAAATACTATTTCCTATCGGTACGAATGCGTTGGATTTTGGGGGTGGGTGGATACAGTTATCAGATATTATCTACTAAGGGGCGATCGGTGGCTGCTTGTTCGGTACATAAAGTCTCATCGGTTCAAAGGTGTGCTAATTGTAAGTCATTCTAGACGTTACACGTTTCGTATTCCTGAGCCTACGCCAAGTCAACGGAAACATAATGAATTACTTTAAAATAATTAATAATCAATTTCTAAATAGTAAACTTCGCGCGATGTGAAGGTCAACCCGGTTTCTTTGTCGCTGATATTTAGGGGTGTCTGTCGAAAATTCTCTTTCGCGTGGCTATGTCCTTCATACTTTACTGTCAAGGTTTGAGACGGTTGAATGTCATTATATGTTCCTGCAGTGTTCTTGTTTCTTTTCGTGCTGGATTCATTCAACTGAAAAATTGACTGGACTAACCACAAAAACATAAAAAGCTTCGCTGATAAAGTCTTCAATAGTATAAGATTTATTTTATCCGCAACATTATCAATTTACTAATATAACATATAAATAAAAATGTACTTTATGTCTATTCTCTGTCTATGTCTTCTGCATAATTAGTATTCACCGGTTAAACTACCTCGTAACGTAACTTTTAACACAGTACAACGATTTCCAAACTGTTCCTAACATATACTCTGAATTTCTGGCACGTTCAATGTTTGTTACGTTGTTTCGTAGAACAATAGCTTGAAATCGCTACAGTGGCGCGAAAACGATGGTTAATTTCTCGCTAGTACATGTGCGGAAATTCGGATATGCTCAAAGACAATTTTAACAAAATTTAACATTTAGCATCCTGTTGCTCTGAAATAACGATTAACTCCACTAAAATCAGTACTCGACATGCTACAAAACTATTTACATGAAACTCTATATCACTTAATGCAGAATAAATATTTGCTAGGGTAGACGACATGTTCGATTATGCTTGACGCACTAAATTTAATGTTTTCAGATAGAAACAAATTATGAAAATTTATTCCTTTTATCCGTTAACTGGAAACGAATCGAAGGTTCGAAGTTTCGAAGTGTCGAACCTTCGATTTTCATCACCTTCGAAGGTCCCTTCGCTCCTTCGAATCCTTCGAAGCTTCGAAGTGTCGAAGCTTCGGGAAAGTAACAGCCCTATTCGATGCGAGGAATAGTAAATAATTCATAATTGACATCGATCGAGTATTCGTTTACTTTTTCTGTAAAAATCAACTGACTTTAAGGAAATTGATTTTGAAAGTGCCCGAATATGACTGTAAGTCGTTGTAGTTATTTAAAATCGGAAAAATTGTATATTTTTCGGTTCAGTTGTAGTTAATCAATCAACGAAAAATAAGCAGAAATGGATGATAAAACTGGATACAGTGCGTTCGGAAACGTTGCAGCTTCATGTAATAACCCCTGCAACGTTCGTTTCACAGAGAGATCTGTTAGCCCAGGCAATATTATCCGACCGTAAACATCCAAATATAAATACCAGCTTTGCATGTTCGTGGTTTTGCTAACCATCAAAGGGCTTTTGCACCGTTATCCGGACAATGAAATTTCTCTCTGGGTACGTAGAACTGTAACCACGGTCATTGCTTTTATGCTTCCCCGGTTGATGCATTGTTCGCAAACTATTCCATCAATCCTCAACTCGATGGATATTATTGCAGAAGTGCGGTAAGATTGCAGTAGAACCTTTGCCTTTCAAAGGCACAGAAACAATGTTATCAGTTGTTATTTCAAACAAAACGCATTTCAGCCTGTAATGAAAATGTAAAAAAACAATAGAATGGAAGAATAAACTTCGTTTCGGAGGAAGGGTGCACGTGTCTGTCCCGCATCAGCGAGCACATTATTATCACGTTTGTCAATACTGCGGAAGGGAAGCGCCGCGGCCGGATTACGAGCACTTTGCGTACACCGTGCACACGAGTAATTTTATGGAAATCTCATTGTTTCATTTGTTTCGTACCGGGGACATTTGCAAAGAGAACAAAACCGCGCGCACAGCTGCGAGCACGTATATTTTAATTCTTGAAGTGATAACGGTCGGTTAATTAAAAACCTGGCACGCATCGGGCTCCGCTTAATTGATCATTTGCCGTATGATTCCCCTTCCGCAAACAATCGAGAAATCGATTCGACTATTCATCGAAGCGGTGGAACGGGACGATGTGCGTCATCCGATCTAGGAGCTAAGGGTAGTCTCGTGACTTTTGCGGAGTCAGAAAACTCGGAGCCAGGAAAAACGATTTTTCGCCTATTCTTGTCGGTAACGTGGTCGCTCTATCTTATCGCGAATCTACGGAGTCTTAACCTCGGATCCACCTCCATAATCCGCAAATTGTCCTAAGAAGTGCACCGTTTTGCTAGCTTTTGCTACGGTCAACTAATCCTTTTCGGAGAAAGGAAGATTTTCATTCTATTCACTTTAACCCTTTGCGGACGGGGGCGCTCGACGGGCGAGCGTCGCTGTGGACGATAGGTATTGGAGCGCGCAGTAAATAAAGTGTTCAGGTCGCACGTTTGTGTTATAAAATCTAAAGCTTTATTCAAATAGCATTTTTATAAAATCACAAAGAAACAAATTTAGTCGTCTTTACATAGGCGATGTTTTATATTCGTGCTTTGTGTGATATAGTTCGAAACAATCACCTATGTGCAAGGCCGGCTTAGCCGAACAAGTAGCACAATAGTACCTCGACTCTCTCCTTCCGTGTTTTATTTTTCGATTAGAGCAGACGACGCAATCGTTACTTCTTCCTGTCTCATCTCGCCTAATAATATGTAGAAGGCCGTTGAGCCTTTCTGCTGTTCCAGAAGTCGCAGGAGCCTTGGGATTAGCGTCTCAAAAATCGCCAATCAATTGACCTACCAAGTGACGTACAAATTGTAAATGGGATAACTTTTTTTATGTTGTATGTCTTGTGATGTTCTTCATGTAATAGATAGGAATTTATCACTGAAACTTCCAATCCCCAAAAAAATAATTTTCGCCACCATTTTTGAGACTTTCTCATGAAACAGTACGTGCCTGTGTACTGATCTGCTTTATCTACCCCACCCATATATTTATTATAATTTATAACCACGTCTGGCTTCAGATGTTATAAGATGTAAAATATGTGAAAATGTATAAAATGTATGAAAACTTTGCTGGTTTCTCTGGTAGTGACACTGAAAGACTGACGCGGCAGACTGAATTCGTTCTGAACCTACCATGGTCTCGCATCGTAAGTTTACACTATACGGAAGATAAGATCTTATCAATACAAAGACTATATAGTAAAAAAAAAAATATGGTGGTGTGGTGGTTAAAAATATGTGGTGCTATTTGAAAATCATCGATGACCTTCAAAAGACCTTGAAAACGACTACAATAGGAACATTTTTTTATATCACCATATTTGCCCCCTTTAACAGTACAACTTTTCTCTCTAACATTTTCTTCTATCTCTAATCCTAACGGAGCTATTTAGGTGGCCTGTTTGTCGTGAACCACCCGGTATGCCGACACTCGTCCGCAACGGTAAAAAGACTTGGGCGGCTATTTGCCGACACTCGTTCGCAAAGGGTTAATCTTCGACCGTGGCAAGGTCTGCCTGTCGGGGGAACGTAATCCCGGTGAACACATTAAATACAACGAAGAGTTTAATTCATACGACCGTGAGCCAGGTGCGGCAGAAAATCCGGCTAACATTTTTTGCTGGCAGAACTGCAATATTTGTAAGAGCAAGAGTGCTGCTCTTCGTTTGTTCAGTGGTGCTGTTCAGTTCACTTGAATCTCAAATTATTAATTCGAGCAGAACAAATTTTAAAACAGACGCTAAGAGCGCACAAGGTCTCACACTGACATGGAATATTTTTCACCAATGGACGCCATGATAACCAGTTGCGTAGCAATGTACACACAGTTCGAACGTGAATATCGTAAAAATAAACACTGGAGAAGAGCCAGGTACCTTTTAACCCTTTGCATACGAAGCCATTTTAACTGCAAAACGAAAAATTTCTTCTAGAATATTTCCCTTCTATATATATTTTTTCATGCTATACATACGAAAATGGTAGAATTTACTGGTGCAATACTGAAATGTTTAGTAAGGCTATAGCCGGTTTTGGGGGTCAAATGTGCCCTGGAAGGGATTTTATTCCAATTTGCGCCATTCGATAGCCTACCAAAAAAGATACCTTTCAGCCAAGTTTTAGTCCTATAGCACATCTGTAAAGGTAGTTATAGAGGAAAAACGAAAATCCAGTTTTTGGCCCATTTTCCCCATTTAAAATTCTGAAAAAAATCTGACACGTTTCGGACACCAAACCACATACTTCGAGTCGTTTTCAGATTTTTCGGTTGCAAACTCTGGCTGTAAAAATCGAAAAAATGCAGATTTCATATGGAAATCGAAGAGACACTAGAACAGAATTAATTTAACAATGAGATATTGCCCTAAGCATTATGCTCAATTTTTTTCAAATTCCTGCGATTGGTGCGTCATAGTAGGAAAAAATAAAAACCACTTTTTTCGGCGTTTTTTCCGTTAAAAACTAAGTTATGATTATCGTAAAAATATATTATGTAATATTAAACATCTCTAAGTTCAGGGAAACATCGTCCAGACTTTAAAAATTGCGTAATACAAAAAACAACAATTATACTACGCAGGATATATCCCAATATTTCGAAGGTATTTTCAACGGCGCCGGTTGGTGCAGTAGCTGTGGACCAGGTTCGGATCTCGCCCGGGTCCAATTTTTTTTTTCTTTAATTAGATGTTTTTTCGATTTCTAACCGTATGATTGTTGTTACGCTGTTGTAAAAACATTTTTTAACTATGTTTAAACTATTTTTTAATAATTTTCCGGAAAAATATTTTTGGAGTACTTTCGGCCTTTAGTCATCTACGGGCTGTATTACTTATCTCCTTAACATTTTTTTTACATGGATTAAGTGCATCGACTTGTCTATTAAATCTTTTATCTTTAGTCGGCACATTACTTATTGTTAATAATAAATCTAGTGTTATATTGGGGTCGGGAGGTATTGTTGTATATGTTTCTGTCAAGTAAAAATATTAGGGATATTATGAAAACGAGGTTTATGCTTCAAAATTTGCCCACGTCCCCCCCCTTTTTTTCCGTAGGGAAAATGACGTTACGCATACCCCGACCCCCTGGGGGGAGTCGGGGTTATGTGGGACTACCCCTTGGGGAAAGATCCCCAAGGGGCTACCCACTACAGAACCCACGCCCACCTAAGCTAAATGGAAGGTGCCTGGATCACGCGTGTACTCAACAGGACACCTCCCAGCTATCATCATACCCCGGGGGAGGTTTTAACCTCCCCCACTGCCTACGCTATAAGACCCCGGGCGGAGGGGCCCACCCGGTGTTCCCATCCCTGGAGCCTTCGGATTGAGCTTCCCGAGGCGGCTGCCGTCCTCTCCAGTCGGGGGGCGAGGAGCCCGAAGTGTCCTTCGAATCGCCAGCGGCCGTCTATGACCAGGACCAGGTACCTCATCCTGGGCCCGATCTCGACGGAGGTTTTAGCGACGCGAATCCGGAGGTCTTGACCACGGGGTAGCCGCCACGGCCGAGGCGATCCATACCACCAGATCGCCTCGGTCTTTGCGGCGGCCACGGTCAGCCCCATCCTCCGAATTCGCCCGACCATGCAGTCCAGGACGGCCTCACCGTGGTGCCTGGTCCTCCTCCAGTCCTCCCCCACGGCATAAATCAGGGTGTCATCTGCATAGCAGATTTCGGGCATTCGGCATCATGCGACCGAATAATGCAAAATGTTGCTCGACAACGCAAAAGTAGGACCTGCCTGGTGGCAAACGCTCTAGATTTATCCTTCATCTACCGCTTTTGACCACTGACATGCCCCATCTTTACATTATCGAGCCATAAATTGACGCCTCCCGAACCCTTGCAATCTTGTACGATCTAGCGTTGTGTGCGGCACACCATGGCACACGCACACGGCACGCACACTGTGGCGGATCAAGGCCACCTGGGAAAGCTGGACCTTAACGGTTGCCTACAATAAGTAACAGTTTGCGGCGTATGATAACGATTTGAGGGCAGCTGCCGAATACACCTGCGAGACGCTGTGTTTCGGGTACGATAAGCGCGAGCGACCGTCCATCCGTCGTGTATTTTGTACAATCGTGCGGGCTTCTCGGACCACCGCTGCCGGGTTTTGCCGGCAGCTTTTTGTAACACCCGAACGACAATAAATGTAAAGTAGAAGCCCACTTTCGTGTGTCGTAATTCTGAGCAACTTTCCCGCCGCGGGGAATGCCCCGTCCTTCTTTCCCGTAGAACCCTGACACGTGTAGGGGCTTTCCAGGATATCGCGCGGTGCTCGTCGAATCGAGATCGCGGCGGCCGATTCGCGTCTTAGCGTAATTTTTCGTGTGGCACCGTCCTCGTGTCTGGCGCCCGTTCTGAGTACCGAACTTGAGAGAACCGTCGCGAAAATCGAGTCGACGAGACGCCGCACAGTGGTGCCAAATGGCCAAAAAGCGGCGAAAAATCTATAAAAACGAAACTATCCAACGAATTTGTTTGAAAATTTGTCGAGAGATTGCCACAGGTAGAACGCTTATTAGGCAAAAAAAATTTGTGTAAAATGTTATTAACATTAAGTAGTATGGGCTAATCGAAAATCTCCGTTTTCTGCCCATTTTTTATTTATGGAAGCATACAACAAATACTTTAATAGATTTTGGTCTGGAACTAATCGTTTTGGCAAGGTGTAATATTGATCTAACTTTGTGCAAAAAATCATGAGACCCTTTCGTCACAATTTAAGTTTAAATATCAACTTTCAGAATTTCCAAGAGTGAATTTTCCGGACGTTACGATTATTTGATGTTCCAGGTGAAATTTTTTAGGAATATTTCTAAATAATAAAGAAAAATGAGAAGTGCATACGATTTATTAATTTTTTATGTATAAGAAAATATTTAATAACAATTTTTTTTATCTGACATAAATTATTTTTACAGCGTTCATTGGAGCACTACCACAAAATACCTGTTGCATTTTTGCGACAGTAGTCCAGTGAACGAAAACTTCGTTTATTTAACATAAAAAATTGTTATTAAATATCTTTTTATATGTATGAATGTCACTTTTTTTTTCTTATCCGATATGTAACCCTTAAAAATTTCACCTGAAACATCAAATAATCATGACTTCCGTGCGATTCATTCTTGGAAATTCCGAAAGTTGATATTTGAACTTAAATTGCCGCGAAAGCATCTCGAAGTATCTCGTGATTTTTTGCACAAAGCTAGATCAATATTATAACTTGCCAAAACGATTAGTTCCAGATCGAAGCTTTTCAAAGGATTTTTTGTATTCCGCCATAAATAAAAAATGAGCGTAACGCAAAGGGGCTTCAGGTTAGTCCATATTACTTAATGTTAAACAACTTTTTTTGGAAAACTTTTTTTTCCAGTCAATAGTTAAAACCATTTGCAATGACCCATATGATTTGTAGACCCCTTAGTATTCAATTATAGGCGGAGTAATTACATAACTTTCGCACTGAAAACTGATGGATTCCCAGGAGCGAGGAAATGGTTATTTACCATGCGTATATCTCCGTAAAAAATTTTTTTTCAAAAATCTGACTTTGGCACATCATGCACGCACTATTAGGCTATACAGAAATAATTTTTTTTTATAAAAATCGAAAATTTATAAAATGGACTTTTTGCCGCCTTGGCACCACTGTGCGCCGTTTGTCCCGGGTGGACCACGTTTCGCGCGGCCGAACGTGGCCCGGCTTCACGGTCTGTAAAAACCCGCCGTTGCCCGGGTTTTTCTCCCGTCGGACGGGCCGAAAATCAGGGCAACGTGACACCGTACAAATTCGTTATTTAATACTAAGATAAAGCTACGAATGGCGTGTTTCAGCAAGAGACTCGAAGATGGACGCTTCTTTTGTTGACGTGCCCATCCTGCTGTGCTCCCTCCTGGGTCTGCTCGTAAATGGGTTCAACCTGCTCGTGATCCTGTGCATACACAAAGAGGTAAATATTTAAAAAATAGAAAACTCCATACAAATACTATATAACTATTACTATAAGGACTGCCTATTACAGTGAAATCTCGTTGTTTGTCAGTCCGCCGTTTTTACTGACAAGATACGAAATCGGAGGTTCTCGCCGAGCGTCCCATTTGAACTACACAGGGAACGCTGGAAACCGTCGTACCCTCTTCAAGTCATAAGAAACCTATAACTTGAAAACGCTACTGACGTGAAAACGGCGAAAACAGCAAAGGTCAAGAGCCGTCGTCGCCGAGAAGTGTGGCACACATTGTCGGCTATATCGGTGTGAGACCAGAAGACTAATCGAATCCAGTTACAAAACTTCTTTATTTGTCATTATTTTTTTTTATGAAACTTTTACCAACATATTTACCAACATGTTTCTGATTAAAACTAAACCAAATATGATTTAATTCCGATGATATATACTTGTGTAATGGACGATGAAATATGTAGGACGATTGTGTTGTGTCTTGACATGTTCTATGCCTTTAGTATAATTTCGTGGTTAGATCGTGCATAACTCACAGACGATAATCGTCCGTTCGCTGCACCAGATATCCGGTGGGACATATCAAACGCCCTGGTTGGAAATTATGGAGGTTGTGTCTGACATGTAATTGCTTCGACAGCACATATACTAAATTTGGAACGATACAGAGAAGATTAGCATGGTCCCTGCGCAAGGATAACACGCAAAATCGTGAAGCGTTCTGTGCTGTTGAGTACTCGCGTGATCCAGGCACACACCCTTTAGAGAAAAAGTGGAAAAATTGCCATTTTTCACGATTTTCGGCTTAAAATCGCAATTTTTAATCGTTTATAACTCGTAAACGAATAAGTCAATACCGGTGAAATTTTCAGCATGGACATAATTTATTCGAACGAATCAAATACATTCTTTAAATTTTCAATACAGGCTCAGATAAAAGAGCCTGAAAAAATCAACTTTTACTATTTCTTTTGCGATTCCGACCAATTCAAATTTTTTTCAAAAATTTTTTACACCTCGTCTAATAAACTAATCCTTCTAACTTCTCAATAACATTCAAGTCATTTGATCTAATTTTTAGAAAGTTATGTTGCTTGAAATAGTGTAGACTCAGTTTTGCTCGTTACTGTAAGTAAGAAGTGGCCGCACAATGCACAGATAGATGGATAGATAGATTATAATAGATAGATACGTTATAATAGATAGATAGATTATTACTGTTTTTTTTTTCCCCGCGGGGAACAGAATTGCAGTCAATCACAGTCCCAGCAGACAGAGGCAGTGAACGTCCGGTGGTTCGACCGCCAACGAATAAACCCTCAGATGAAGAATTATTATGAATTATTATGGACATCCGATTATGTCGCACGAGGAGAAGTAAAAATAGGATTAAGATATATGTTAAAAATTCTACGCAGTAAGGTAGCACGAGAAACGACTCCAACTTTTCTTCCTGCAAGACACGCAGATGAAGTTCTCAGTTTACACGCTGAGAACAAACAGGAAAGGTGTCCAAATATGCCAAATTATAAGAAAAGACGCCGACTTCATGGTAAAAAGATCCTGTCGGCGTACAGCTGACTAGTCAGGAGACATCAAGAAGATAAAAAGATGCAAGGTAGAGACTCCTGTGCCAGCATCTTTGAAAAACAAAGGATTGTGCATCTTATAAAAAGGGGGACCAACTCCTAAAATTCAGTTATAAATAGTCAGTCAGTCAGTCAGACAATCGTGAACAATCAGTTATTCAGTCATAGTCAATAGTCCAGTAGTCTCTTTTGAAGTTAAAATAGTTCGTTCAGTTGTTTCGCGACAAACCGTTTCAAAGACCAGTGTCAGCAGTCGGAGTACATTGTAACCGAATCCGAACCCGTGATCACGGTAATATTAATATTATTATTATTATTATTATAATCAAACTATTTGTAAGCACTCCAGTATATGCGCTATATAAACCATATTTGTAAAATCAAATTTGTAATCTCTGATTCAGAACCACACTTTGAATAAATCAATAATTTTGTTGTTTTCAAAATAAGGGTACAAAGTTATTTAAACGAGCCTCAATTTCCCGAACCATAGCCGGTGTATGCAGGTAGGTTCGAAACTGCGTCCTATCCTCTTAAGATCGTAATTCATACCACTTGGGACGTAACACTATCAAAGCTTGCGAAGGAGTATCTTTGTGTTATGACAACATCTGTTCCTTCCGAAAGAGTATTCTCAAAGACTGGCGAAATAATTAGTAAAAAAAAGAAATAGATTAAAAGACAATATAGTGAATAAAATATTGCTTCTTAATATGTACAAAATAAATCCTTTATTATGTCTATTTCGTACATATTCGCTTTATCTACGTTTTTTTCTTGCCGAAATGTTCCAGTATTTCCACTCGCGGCATTTCTATACTCATGTCAGGTCCGAAATCACAGTCAAATTTAAAGCATCGAGATATTTGAAGGAATCATTTGGCAATCGATACATATAGTATAGAAACAGCTTATAGTGATCAGGAATAAATAACTTCTGTGAATTTGATTGCAAAGTGAAAAAACATTGACCACTTTGACTCGATAATTTCATACCTTACTTCATATATTAATGTATATATATAAGGCGCTAAAACTCAAGGAAGGTAAAGAATATATTTCACAGAAGTCATAAGGAAACACCAATCCCTACGACCCATATCCCATAAATTCCAACTTCAAGAAAACAAGATCTATTCAAATTAAAACATTGATAAAGAAATAATGAGAAAATAACTGCGAAATTTCTTGTTAAGGGCCAGTTTTCCCAGGTGGCCTTGAACAATCGATAGTACCGCTATAACGGCCACTCGAAGAAGCTAAATAGTAACATTTTCGTCCAGTATGGGGAGCTGGGTGCACTTTCCACATTCAGTGTCGAGTGAGAGAGAGAAAAAAAAAAAAAAGAAATAAAAATATATATATAGGAAAATGTGCAACTTAGTACGTAAGTCAAATCGTTATGTATATAGGTATAAGGGAAACATATATTTGCGGCTAATGGGTCCGAGTGGACTCAAGTCTTTGTATTATTGTTGTTAATATTAATAGCAATGAAAATAAAAAAAAAAAAAAAAATTCAGTGTCGAGTGGCATTTTCCGAGTATCCTCTCTGATTCGATCGCATGATCTCTGACAATAGAGGCGATCTGAGCATGCGTGGTCCACATCGTAAACGACGGCGCTGCCGTAGCTTCGTTCGAACAGCCGTGCCTCGGCACACTCACACACCACCAGGTCGGCGTGTACGTGTACCGATGAGAATAGCAAGGGTCCGGGATGCCGCTAATCATTCCTCGATCGTGCAAAATGGCAGAGTTGGGCAAAATATTTATCTAAATAAAAATTTCGAATAACTAGTAAAAGATAAAAAAAATTTTTATTCCTTATTCGAAGGTTCAAGTAAAGAAAGTATCTTTATTTGATGTGTATCGAATAATTTTATTCGACGAAAAAAGATAATTTTTTTTATTCGAAGCGGATTTATTCAAACTTCGAATAATTTTTTCATCTTTTATCTTATACCTCGTCTGTGGTGTAGCGTTCATTTCATAACTTTAATTTCGTCAATTTTAAACTGTCCGATATTTTGATAAAGGTCCTCGTATTCTTCAAATTTTGAAAAATGTTCCTGCCACGAAAACATTGCATTTGTCTAAAACAATTGCAATAAATAAATGGTGAAGAAAACATTTTTTTTATTTCAAATGACAACGTTTTTAACGTACCGTACACTCCGGACTGCACCGGACTGTGTGTGCATTTGAGAGTAAAACTGTCGCGAGTTGCTCTCCAGAGTCAAATTCGTCAGTGTTTTATTATGCACGAAAGGAATAGCCCTCTCCGGTAGCAAATACTTCCGATGCTACCGGAGAGTGCCATTCCTTTCGTGCATAATATGTAAAACACTGACGAATTGACTCTGGAGAATAAGTCGCGACAATTTTACTCTTAAATTGGCACGCATCCTTAGAGTGTATGTAGACTAAAAATGTTGTCACTCGAAGAAAATGTTTTTCCACCGTTTATTTTGCAATTGTTTGAAACAAATGTTCCTGCTTTCGTGGCAGGAGCAATTTAAAAACTTTAAGGGAAATGAGGAACTTTCTCATAAAAGCGGACAGTTTCAAATTTCCGTAATTAAAGTTATTTCAAGTGAACGCTGCACCGTGACATACAGCTTCCGACGGCAGGCGCGCGGTAGAAGCAGCGGCCGGACATCTTACCTACGTGCAGCGTTCACTTAAAATAATTTTAATTCTCATTAAATTGTCAGTAATGGGGACACTTTGCGCTATCTCCCCATTCTTTTTCAAATTTTTAAGAATATTCCGGCCATGAAAATATTGCATCTGTTTCAAACAATTGCAAAATGAATGGTGAAAAAAACATTTTTTTCAAATGACAACATTTTTAGTATACTCTCTTACGTTATCACTATATGCTCCCAAAAACTCATCTTTGATCTTTGTCGATTTGTTAGTTCTAGCCGTATAATTTAATGAAACAAGAGTGACACTTTCTTACTTTTCTGTAAAATCATGAAAATCCTTTGAGACTTGTTCATAGGTGACTACAACATATTCAAATTTGAACAAAATGCGAAACATTGCTGCAACAAGAGTCCGATTTCGCGTGGAATGATCCTTATAAGAACAAGGTGAGAGCATATCGTTTCATAGAGGACGAAATACAGAAAGTTTCTGATACAATCGAACGAATCAGTTCGAGGGAACGGCGAGAACGTCCGCGACGTCGGCCATTGTGGATGGAAATCATTTTCCTTAGCCTCCGCCGAGGAATAAAAAGTCATGTGCAGCTCTGAAGACGCAGGGAATCGAATCGCATAGTTATCGGATGCACCGGCCAGCCTCGTTTTCATAACTTACCTTGGCCGGGAAACCATGGCGTTGTGAAAACAATTAGTTAATGGGACGCGGGCCAAGTTTACAAGCTGATCGAGTTACGTTTAATAAAGTCAGAGAATTTTAAACTTTCGTCACTTGCCCGGTTCGATCTATCGCTTGAAATTACCGGTCGAATTAACGGGGCTTTTAGGGGTTGTAACCCCCGACGAATTAGATCGGGTTAGATAAACGTGGAAGTTCGTGTCATCTATTAACCCTTAACACCCCAACGTGCTTCTGTATCATAACTGACCACTACTGTCCAAAATATGGCGAGTGTATAATCGATTAATAAAATGGCTTTTAGCAAACAAATAAGATCTATCGGTTTCTAGAAAATCGAAATATGCTCAAGTAGTATGCTCGACGATTATACGGTTCACACACAATTACAGACGTATTTCGCGCGTCCTCGTATCTCCGGGAGATAAAAATGAATTTCTTCATCCCCTCAATCAAGAAAACCACTTAGGAGATCCTTCGTTTTTACGCGAACAAAGGTGGCTGCTTTGCGGGAAGTTTTTTGACGGGAAATTAGCGGAGATGTTGACACCGTTGTTGCTCGTACATCTTACTTTTTTGTAATAAGGAATGCCATTGTGCTTAAATAAAAAGAAAAATTAAAATCGACTTTTACGGATGTTGCACGCAATTTCGCGCAGGAAATAATTCCAAGATATAACGAAAGATAGAAATGTTTCTGATCGGTGTACGTTAGCGTACCGTTTTCATTATTTTCAACCGATCCGTCGGAAACTACCTTTAAGAAGTTCAGCTATCTTCTTTCCTGCAATAACCCCAAAGAAAATGATTATATCCGGCTTTTCAGATTGATTTCAATTATATCTACACTACAAAATTCAATAGAATGGAGTAGAATTTTTCTTGATTTTAGATCTACAAAGTTGCTACCACTGAAAATAAGATTTCGTGGGGTTTATTAAAGTTTGACTACAGAAACTGAAAATTGCCCAAACATCCGCAGTCCATCGACAAGAATCACCCGCCATAATAAATAAAATATCTCGTTAAGCATCGCGTCCGTGATGAGAGGCAAAAAGCACATGAATTTTTCACACCCCCCAAAATAGAAGGACTCGGCAGTTAAGGTCAAACGTCTCTCGTCGTTCTCATAAGGTCATCGAAGTTGAGATGAGTCACAAGTGATCGAGGGCTGGTTTGTCGATCGCCGGACAATTTCTGAATTACCGAAATTTGGAAGTACAGTGAATTTTCGATATATGTCAACAACACGGGTCTTGCCAGTGTCATCACCATTGTTGCATTTCGATAAGAAACTTTCGATTCTTGTATCGAAAACCTTTACAGAAAATAAAATTGTTCTAAATAAATAATAAGTTGATCGTAAAAAATAGAAACAAGATGAAAATGTGCCTGTTCTTTCAACAACTTTCATAAATTGAAAATAATATTCTCCAATTTTTCTAACACCTTCACAATTTAGCTTTCCAGTTTCCATTTTTCTATAAATGCACAAAATCCACAGCGAACAAAAATTAGCACTTAACGATGTTTGTTTATTGCCCGTTGTTCAATTCCATTTTTGACAATCCACTCTCGACAATCGCGTTCGATACGGTGTTCCACGGATTCCACGTCGCAATTAACACGGGCCGGAAGTCACCGCGCATAATTTTGCGTAAGGAGAGTTAGACACTGTCAAATGGCGGAAGACGAACACTGCGGGCTTAATTGTGATCCTTATTGGGCCCACCGTGAAATATGGAACAAGAAGCGGATCGCGTGTTATTGTATGCGCCTCGTATTCGGGCGCACACGATCCCGGCCGACGGGATATAATACCCTGCGGGAATAATGATTCCCCTCTGTGACGCAAATTTTTCGAGCGGAGAATGAAATTCGAATTTTTACGGATAAACAAGAAAGCCCGTCACGTGCGCGATTTCAACGGGAATATCTACATATGTCGGGTATGCAAACAAGAACTTATTCATCCCATTCTTCCGTTTGTTTCAAACGCCAATGCAACTCGATGAATAAATATGAACTTCCCGGAACATGCGAAAAATCCCTCGGCGAAATAGTCAATCGAAGTTTTCTTGTGAGGTTTAAAGCAAACGCGAAGTATTCGTCAAACAATTTGATTATTTATTAAATTATTTCTTAATCTATTTAATAATCAGAATAATTATTCTTAGAATACGATAGAATTTCGTGGCTTGATTTCGAGAAATATTGTAATCGAATACCGTTGTCTGGCCCTCCGGAATTTTAATTAAAAATTCCGTAAAATTAACAGAGCTATGGCACGCGATCAGTTCATGCTCCTACGATACTCAGCACGACACGTAGAACGTAAAACGCGTTGTTTGGGACAATTCCAATTTCTTAAAATCTCTATTAACAGTTAGAATTTCTAACAACGATGATACTATTAAAATAAATTGGGAGAGAAAAAAAGAAGAAAGCTGCATGGAACTGGAAGAGGGAAACGGTAGAGGAAGTCAAGGAATTCTGTTATTTAGGAATAAAGTTTGAAAGCAACGGAAAGATAGCAGGTCACGTAAAGGAAAGGATAAAGAGAGCGAACGTGGTCCTAAATCAAGTATGGGGAATCGGCGAAAGGAAATTTAAAAATGATTTTAAAATGAGAATGTTTCTCTTTGATACGTTGGTACTGGGGGTACTCCTATACGGGGTAG
>NW_027489855.1:0-7500 GCF_050948215.1 Halictus rubicundus | reverse complement strand
CCTCTTGGCGGTGGGACTTAGAAAAATTTTCGTCGAACGTCCGACGGAGTAGCACATCCGTCCATTATTTGCTAATAACTCGATAAATAATAATTGTAGCGAGTTTGGTGTTATGATATATATTGTTAGAAACCGTCTATATTACAGTGATATCACGTCGAAAATCGTCTAGGACCGATACGGAAAAAGTTTCCTCTTGGCGGTGGGACTTAGAAAAATTTTCGTCGAACGTCCGACGGAGTAGCACATCCGTCCATTATTTGCTAATAACTCGATAAATAATAATTGTAGCGAGTTTGGTGTTATGATATATATTGTTAGAAACCGTCTATATTACAGTGATATCACGTCGAAAATCGTCTAGGACCGATAGGGAAAAAGTTTCCTCTTGGCGGTGGGACTTAGAAAAATTTTCGTCGAACGTCCGACGGAGTAGCACATCCGTCCATTATTTGCTAATAACTCGATAAATAATAATTGTAGCGAGTTTGGTGTTATGATATATATTGTTAGAAACCGTCTATATTACAGTGATATCACGTCGAAAATCGTCTAGGACCGATAGGGAAAAAGTTTCCTCTTGGCGGTGGGACTTAGAAAAATTTCCAGAGTTTTGTCGACGGAGTAGCACATCCGTCCATTATTTGCTAATAACTCGATAAATAATAATTGTAGCGAGTTTGGTGTTATGATATATATTGTTAGAAACCGTCTATATTACAGTGATATCACGTCGAAAATCGTCTAGGACCGATACGGAAAAAGTTTCCTCTTAGCGGTGGGACTTAGAAAAATTTCCAGAGTTTTGTCGACGGAGTAGCACATCCGTCCATTATTTGCTAATAACTCGATAAATAATAATTGTAGCGAGTTTGGTGTTATGATATATATTGTTAGAAACCGTCTATATTACAGTGATATCACGTCGAAAATCGTCTAGGACCGATAGGGAAAAAGTTTCCTCTTGGCGGTGGGACTTAGAAAAATTTCCAGAGTTTTGTCGACGGAGTAGCACATCCGTCCATTATTTGCTAATAACTCGATAAATAATAATTGTAGCGAGTTTGGTGTTATGATATATATTGTTAGAAACCGTCTATATTACAGTGATATCACGTCGAAAATCGTCTAGGACCGATACGGAAAAAGTTTCCTCTTGGCGGTGGGACTTAGAAAAATTTCCAGAGTTTTGTCGACGGAGTAGCACATCCGTCCATTATTTGCTAATAACTCGATAAATAATAATTGTAGCGAGTTTGGTGTTATGATATATATTGTTAGAAACCGTCTATATTACAGTGATATCACGTCGAAAATCGTCTAGGACCGATAGGGAAAAAGTTTCCTCTTGGCGGTGGGACTTAGAAAAATTTTCGTCGAACGTCCGACGGAGTAGCACATCCGTCCATTATTTGCTAATAACTCGATAAATAATAATTGTAGCGAGTTTGGTGTTATGATATATATTGTTAGAAACCGTCTATATTACAGTGATATCACGTCGAAAATCGTCTAGGACCGATACGGAAAAAGTTTCCTCTTAGCGGTGGGACTTAGAAAAATTTCCAGAGTTTTGTCGACGGAGTAGCACATCCGTCCATTATTTGCTAATAACTCGATAAATAATAATTGTAGCGAGTTTGGTGTTATGATATATATTGTTAGAAACCGTCTATATTACAGTGATATCACGTCGAAAATCGTCTAGGACCGATAGGGAAAAAGTTTCCTCTTGGCGGTGGGACTTAGAAAAATTTTCGTCGAACGTCCGACGAAGTAGCACATCCGTCCATTATTTGCTAATAACTCGATAAATAATAATTGTAGCGAGTTTGGTGTTATGATACATATTGTTAGAAACCGTCTATATTACAGTGATATCACGTCGAAAATCGTCTAGGACCGATAGGGAAAAAGTTTCCTCTTGGCGGTGGGACTTGGAAAAATTTTCGTCGAACGTCCGACGGAGTAGCACATCCGTCCATTATTTGCTAATAACTCGATAAATAATAATTGTAGCGAGTTTGGTGTTATGATATATATTGTTAGAAACCGTCTATATTACAGTGATATCACGTCGAAAATCGTCTAGGACCGATACGGAAAAAGTTTCCTCTTGGCGGTGGGACTTAGAAAAATTTCCAGAGTTTTGTCGACGGAGTAGCACATCCGTCCATTATTTGCTAATAACTCGATAAATAATAATTGTAGCGAGTTTGGTGTTATGATATATATTGTTAGAAACCGTCTATATTACGGTGATATCACGTCGAAAATCGTCTAGGACCGATACGGAAAAAGTTTCCTCTTAGCGGTGGGACTTAGAAAAATTTCCAGAGTTTTGTCGACGGAGTAGCACATCCGTCCATTATTTGCTAATAACTCGATAAATAATAATTGTAGCGAGTTTGGTGTTATGATATATATTGTTAGAAACCGTCTATATTACAGTGATATCACGTCGAAAATCGTCTAGGACCGATAGGGAAAAAGTTTCCTCTTGGCGGTGGGACTTAGAAAAATTTCCAGAGTTTTGTCGACGGAGTAGCACATCCGTCCATTATTTGCTAATAACTCGATAAATAATAATTGTAGCGAGTTTGGTGTTATGATATATATTGTTAGAAACCGTCTATATTACAGTGATATCACGTCGAAAATCGTCTAGGACCGATAGGGAAAAAGTTTCCTCTTGGCGGTGGGACTTAGAAAAATTTCCAGAGTTTTGTCGACGGAGTAGCACATCCGTCCATTATTTGCTAATAACTCGATAAATAATAATTGTAGCGAGTTTGGTGTTATGATATATATTGTTAGAAACCGTCTATATTACAGTGATATCACGTCGAAAATCGTCTAGGACCGATAGGGAAAAAGTTTCCTCTTGGCGGTGGGACTTAGAAAAATTTTCGTCGAACGTCCGACGGAGTAGCACATCCGTCCATTATTTGCTAATAACTCGATAAATAATAATTGTAGCGAGTTTGGTGTTATGATATATATTGTTAGAAACCGTCTATATTACAGTGATATCACGTCGAAAATCGTCTAGGACCGATACGGAAAAAGTTTCCTCTTGGCGGTGGGACTTAGAAAAATTTCCAGAGTTTTGTCGACGGAGTAGCACATCCGTCCATTATTTGCTAATAACTCGATAAATAATAATTGTAGCGAGTTTGGTGTTATGATATATATTGTTAGAAACCGTCTATATTACAGTGATATCACGTCGAAAATCGTCTAGGACCGATAGGGAAAAAGTTTCCTCTTGGCGGTGGGACTTAGAAAAATTTTCGTCGAACGTCCGACGGAGTAGCACATCCGTCCATTATTTGCTAATAACTCGATAAATAATAATTGTAGCGAGTTTGGTGTTATGATATATATTGTTAGAAACCGTCTATATTACAGTGATATCACGTCGAAAATCGTCTAGGACCGATACGGAAAAAGTTTCCTCTTGGCGGTGGGACTTAGAAAAATTTTCGTCGAACGTCCGACGGAGTAGCACATCCGTCCATTATTTGCTAATAACTCGATAAATAATAATTGTAGCGAGTTTGGTGTTATGATATATATTGTTAGAAACCGTCTATATTACAGTGATATCACGTCGAAAATCGTCTAGGACCGATACGGAAAAAGTTTCCTCTTGGCGGTGGGACTTAGAAAAATTTTCGTCGAACGTCCGACGGAGTAGCACATCCGTCCATTATTTGCTAATAACTCGATAAATAATAATTGTAGCGAGTTTGGTGTTATGATATATATTGTTAGAAACCGTCTATATTACAGTGATATCACGTCGAAAATCGTCTAGGACCGATACGGAAAAAGTTTCCTCTTGGCGGTGGGACTTAGAAAAATTTCCAGAGTTTTGTCGACGGAGTAGCACATCCGTCCATTATTTGCTAATAACTCGATAAATAATAATTGTAGCGAGTTTGGTGTTATGATATATATTGTTAGAAACCGTCTATATTACAGTGATATCACGTCGAAAATCGTCTAGGACCGATACGGAAAAAGTTTCCTCTTAGCGGTGGGACTTAGAAAAATTTCCAGAGTTTTGTCGACGGAGTAGCACATCCGTCCATTATTTGCTAATAACTCGATAAATAATAATTGTAGCGAGTTTGGTGTTATGATATATATTGTTAGAAACCGTCTATATTACAGTGATATCACGTCGAAAATCGTCTAGGACCGATAGGGAAAAAGTTTCCTCTTGGCGGTGGGACTTAGAAAAATTTCCAGAGTTTTGTCGACGGAGTAGCACATCCGTCCATTATTTGCTAATAACTCGATAAATAATAATTGTAGCGAGTTTGGTGTTATGATATATATTGTTAGAAACCGTCTATATTACAGTGATATCACGTCGAAAATCGTCTAGGACCGATACGGAAAAAGTTTCCTCTTGGCGGTGGGACTTAGAAAAATTTCCAGAGTTTTGTCGACGGAGTAGCACATCCGTCCATTATTTGCTAATAACTCGATAAATAATAATTGTAGCGAGTTTGGTGTTATGATATATATTGTTAGAAACCGTCTATATTACAGTGATATCACGTCGAAAATCGTCTAGGACCGATACGGAAAAAGTTTCCTCTTAGCGGTGGGACTTAGAAAAATTTCCAGAGTTTTGTCGACGGAGTAGCACATCCGTCCATTATTTGCTAATAACTCGATAAATAATAATTGTAGCGAGTTTGGTGTTATGATATATATTGTTAGAAACCGTCTATATTACAGTGATATCACGTCGAAAATCGTCTAGGACCGATAGGGAAAAAGTTTCCTCTTGGCGGTGGGACTTAGAAAAATTTCCAGAGTTTTGTCGACGGAGTGGCACATCCGTCCATTATTTGCTAATAACTCGATAAATAATAATTGTAGCGAGTTTGGTGTTATGATATATATTGTTAGAAACCGTCTATATTACAGTGATATCACGTCGAAAATCGTCTAGGACCGATACGGAAAAAGTTTCCTCTTGGCGGTGGGACTTAGAAAAATTTCCAGAGTTTTGTCGACGGAGTAGCACATCCGTCCATTATTTGCTAATAACTCGATAAATAATAATTGTAGCGAGTTTGGTGTTATGATATATATTGTTAGAAACCGTCTATATTACAGTGATATCACGTCGAAAATCGTCTAGGACCGATAGGGAAAAAGTTTCCTCTTGGCGGTGGGACTTAGAAAAATTTCCAGAGTTTTGTCGACGGAGTAGCACATCCGTCCATTATTTGCTAATAACTCGATAAATAATAATTGTAGCGAGTTTGGTGTTATGATATATATTGTTAGAAACCGTCTATATTACAGTGATATCACGTCGAAAATCGTCTAGGACCGATAGGGAAAAAGTTTCCTCTTGGCGGTGGGACTTAGAAAAATTTTCGTCGAACGTCCGACGGAGTAGCACATCCGTCCATTATTTGCTAATAACTCGATAAATAATAATTGTAGCGAGTTTGGTGTTATGATATATATTGTTAGAAACCGTCTATATTACAGTGATATCACGTCGAAAATCGTCTAGGACCGATACGGAAAAAGTTTCCTCTTGGCGGTGGGACTTAGAAAAATTTTCGTCGAACGTCCGACGGAGTAGCACATCCGTCCATTATTTGCTAATAACTCGATAAATAATAATTGTAGCGAGTTTGGTGTTATGATATATATTGTTAGAAACCGTCTATATTACAGTGATATCACGTCGAAAATCGTCTAGGACCGATAGGGAAAAAGTTTCCTCTTGGCGGTGGGACTTAGAAAAATTTCCAGAGTTTTGTCGACGGAGTAGCACATCCGTCCATTATTTGCTAATAACTCGATAAATAATAATTGTAGCGAGTTTGGTGTTATGATATATATTGTTAGAAACCGTCTATATTACAGTGATATCACGTCGAAAATCGTCTAGGACCGATACGGAAAAAGTTTCCTCTTAGCGGTGGGACTTAGAAAAATTTCCAGAGTTTTGTCGACGGAGTAGCACATCCGTCCATTATTTGCTAATAACTCGATAAATAATAATTGTAGCGAGTTTGGTGTTATGATATATATTGTTAGAAACCGTCTATATTACAGTGATATCACGTCGAAAATCGTCTAGGACCGATAGGGAAAAAGTTTCCTCTTGGCGGTGGGACTTAGAAAAATTTCCAGAGTTTTGTCGACGGAGTAGCACATCCGTCCATTATTTGCTAATAACTCGATAAATAATAATTGTAGCGAGTTTGGTGTTATGATATATATTGCTAGAAATCGTCTATATTACAGTGATATCACGTCGAAAATCGTCTAGGACCGATACTTAAAAATTTTCCTCTTATTTGTGGGACTTAGAAAAATTTTCAAAGTTCGGTGAATTATGAAAAGTTGGTTATTTTGTGTAAAATAATATAGAAATGTTAAAATTTATTATATTTTGTGAAAAAAATTTTTATACTTTTTTCGCTCTAAGTTCCAACAGCCCCGCCGGGAGGTCTGTTGCCGCGGCGGTTTGCGGCCATAAGCGCGCGTGCTATTGACCGCGCGGCGCCGGCGTCCCGGCCGGCCGTTCGGTATCTATAAGAGAGTCGACGGTTCGGTCGAGTCGGTCGGTGCAGCGCGCGTCTGTGGCTATTCTACGATCTCGGTCGAGAAGCAGTCATGGGCGCCTCGAGACTTCGGTCTTGACTGTTTCGTACCGTGCTTCGTATCGAATTATTCTCTACACAGCATTGCCACGGGTCGGTGTCCTAGACCGAATGGCCCTTATGTGGCGAGCCTTCCCTTAGTGGAGGTTGGTGACTTGTATTCACTTTTGTGTTTACTCGTACTAACTGAGCATCAACTCTTATGTCCGAGCGACTAAGGTATGAAAAAGAGAAAATAGAGTTAAAGAGAAAAAAAATTCTGTCTTTTAAAGACAGAATAAAGAGAAAAATTCGTTAAATAATAGAGGTGTCCTATTTCGTTTATGCCCAGCGCGAGCAGAAGAACACGGTTTCTCGCAGTCCAGCATGCGTCCTGTCCGCGCTTCCTCGGCACTTGTGTCGATTTTGTCCAGCGCAGTGGTTACGTGCTTCCGCGATCCATGTTTGGAACTATACGCGCCTCCACGATTAGGCAAACCATGTTATTATATGAAACGAATGTATGAAACTTGTTTCAATAAGATATTTATAAGAAAGTTGAAACAAGTAAAATATCTGAACAAGATAAGATATTTATAAGAAAGTCTTGTTCAAGATATACGTATAAAATTGAGAAACCGAGAACGCAGAGGAGGAGGAGGTATATTTGAAAAGGAATTTGTTCGAGGTTGAATATTTATAGAGAAGAGAAGATATATGTATCTCGTGCAAAGGGTTCTCTGAGAATTTGCACGAGTATAAAATATATATATGATTGGAAGAAAAAGTGTCGTCGACCTGTCTCGAAGAGAGCTGGCGGCGAAGACATTCGAAAAATTGTCGAAGCTCCCTGGTTGATCCTGCCAGTAGT
>NW_027489854.1:0-22500 GCF_050948215.1 Halictus rubicundus | reverse complement strand
CATCACTTCACTTCACTCTTCACTTCACCTCACTCTGCACTTCACTTCCACTCTTCACTTCACTTCACTTCTTCACTTCACCTCACTCTTCTACCTCAGCTCGTCACTGCACACACACACCCCCCCCCCCCCTTCTTCTTCTTCCCCTCTCTCTCACACCACACCAACCCCTCCCCCCTCCCCCCCCGTAACCTCACCGAACCTTACCACTACCACTCCTAACTCATCACACCACTCACCACAATCCACACCATCCACACTCCACACCACCACAACCACACCTATCCACTCACCTATCCTACCTATCCTCACTCAACTCCAAACCTCTCACCTATCCACTCCTTATCCTATCCATCCACATCCTACACCTAACCACTCTCCAATCCACTCCTCTCACCTACCAAACCTCAACACCTCTACATCCACACCTCAACTCCACACCACTCCCACTATCCACTACCACATCCTCTATCATCTCTAATCCTCTATCCTATCCTATCCTCTCTCCCTATCCTATCCTCTATCCTCAACCTACCCTCTATCCAATCCATCGTATCCTCTATCGTATCCTATCCTCTATCCTGTCCTATCCTCTATCCTATCTTATCCTCTATCTCTATCCTATCCTCTATCCTATCCAATATACTATCCTATCCTCTATCCTATCCAATCCTCTATCCTATCCTATCCTCTATCCTATCCTATCCTCTATCCTATCATATCCTCTATCCTTTCCTCCATCCTATCCTATCCTCTATCCTATCATATCCTCTATCCTATCCTATCCTCTATCATATCTTATCCTCTATCCTATCCTATCCTCTATCGTATCCTATCCTCTATCTTACCCTATCCTCTATCCTATCCTATCATCTATCCTATCCTGTCCTCTATCCTATCCTATCGTATCCTCTATCATATCCTATCCTCTATCCTATCCAATCCTCTATCCTATCCTATCCTTCATCCTATCCTATCGTATCCTCTATCCTATCCTATCGTATCCTCTATCCTATCGTATCCTCTATCGTATCCTATCCTCTATCCTATCCTATCCTCTATCCTATCCTATCCTCTATCTTATCCTATCCTCTATCCTATCCTATCATCTATCCTATCCTGTCCTCTATCCTATCCTATCGTATCCTCTATCATATCCTATCCTCTATCCTATCCAATCCTCTATCCTATCCTATCCTCTATCCTATCCTATCCTCTATCATATCCTATCCAATCCTCTATCCTATCCTATCCTTCATCCTATCCTATCGTATCCTCTATCCTATCCTATCCAATCCTCTAGTCCTATCCTATCCTTCATCCTATCCTATCGTATCCTCTATCCTATCCTATCGTATCCTCTATCCTATCCTATCCTCTATCCTATCCTATCCTCTATCCTATCCTATCCTCTATCATATCCTATCCTCTATCCTATCCTATCCTCTATCCTATCCTATCCTCTATCCTATCCTTACGTATCCTCTATCGTATCCCATCCTCTATCCTATCCTATCCTCTATCCTATCCTATCCTCTATCTTATCCTATCCTCTATCCTATCCTATCATCTATCCTATCCTATCCTCTATCCTATCCTATCCTCTATCATATCCTATCCTCTATCCTATCCAATCCTGTATCCTATCCTATCCTCTATCCTATCCTATCCTCTATCCTATCCAATCCTCTATCCTATCCTGTCCTCTATCCTATCCTATCGAATCCTCTATCCTATCCTATCGTATCCTCTATCCTATCCTATCCTCTATCCTATCCTATCCTCTATCCTATCATATCCTCTATCTTATCCTATCCTCTATCCTATCCTATCCTCTATCCTATCCTATCCTCTATCCTATCCTATCCTCTATCATATCCTATCCTCTATCCTATCCAATCCTCTATCCTATCCTATCCTTCATCCTATCCTATCGTATCCTCTATCCTATCCTATCGTATCCTCTATCCTATCCTATCCTCTATCCTATCCTATCCTTTATCCTATCCTATCCTCTATCCTACCATATCCTCTAACTTATCCTATTCTCTATCCTATCCTATCCTCTATCCTATCCTATCCTATCCTCTATCCTATCCTATCCTCTATCATATCCTATCCTCTATCCTATCCTATCCTCTATCCTATCCTATCCTCTATCCTATCCTATCCTCTATCCTATCCTTACGTATCCTCTATCGTATCCTATCCTCTATCCTATCCTATCCTCTATCCTATCCTATCCTCTATCCTATCCTATCCTCTATCATATCCTATCCTCTATCCTATCCAATCCTGTATCCTATCCTATCCTCTTTCCTATCCTATCCTCTATCCTATCCTATCCTCTATCCTATCCTATCCTCTATCATATCCTATCCTCTATCCTATCCTATCCTCTATCCTATCCTATCCTCTATCATATCTTATCCTCTATCCTATCCTATCCTCTATCCTATCCTATCCTCTATCCTATCCTACCCTCTATCCTATCCATTCGTATCCTCTATCGTATCCTATCCTCTATCCTGTCCTATCCTCTATCCTATCTTATCCTCTATCTTATCCTATCCTCTATCCTATCCTATATACTATCCTATCCTCTATCCTATCCTATCCTCTGTCGTATCCTATCCTCGATCCTATCCTATCTTCTATAATATCCTATCGTCTCTCCTATCATATCCTCTATCTTAAAATATCCTCTATCCTATCATATCCTCTAACTTATCCTATCCTCTATCCTATCCTATCCTCTATCCTATCCTATCCTCTATCCTATCCTATCCTCTATCCTATCCTATCATCTATCCTATCCTATCCTATCATCTATCCTATCCTATCCTCTATCCTATCCTCTATCATATCCTATCCTCTATCCTATCCAATCCTGTATCCTATCCTATCCTCTTTCCTATCCTATCCTCTATCCTATCCTATCCTCTATCCTATCCTATCCTCTATCCTATCCTATCCTCTATCATATCCTATCCTCTATCCTATCCTATCCTCTATCCTATCCTATCCTCTATCCTATCCTTACGTATCCTCTATCGTATCCCATCCTCTATCCTATCCTATCCTCTATCCTATCCTATCCTCTATCTTATCCTATCCTCTATCCTATCCTATCATCTATCCTATCCTATCCTCTATCCTATCCTATCCTCTATCATATCCTATCCTCTATCCTATCCAATCCTGTATCCTATCCTATCCTCTATCCTATCCTATCCTCTATCATATCCTATCCTCTATCCTATCCAATCCTCTATCCTATCCTGTCCTCTATCCTATCCTATCGAATCCTCTATCCTATCCTATCGTATCCTCTATCCTATCCTATCCTCTATCCTATCCTATCCTCTATCCTATCATATCCTCTATCTTATCCTATCCTCTATCCTATCCTATCCTCTATCCTATCCTATCCTCTATCCTATCCTATCCTCTATCATATCCTATCCTCTATCCTATCCAATCCTCTATCCTATCCTATCCTTCATCCTATCCTATCGTATCCTCTATCCTATCCTATCGTATCCTCTATCCTATCCTATCCTCTATCCTATCCTATCCTTTATCCTATCCTATCCTCTATCCTACCATATCCTCTAACTTATCCTATTCTCTATCCTATCCTATCCTCTATCCTATCCTATCCTATCCTCTATCCTATCCTATCCTCTATCATATCCTATCCTCTATCCTATCCTATCCTCTATCCTATCCTATCCTCTATCCTATCCTATCCTCTATCCTATCCTTACGTATCCTCTATCGTATCCTATCCTCTATCCTATCCTATCCTCTATCCTATCCTATCCTCTATCTTATCTTATCCTCTATCCTATCCTATCATCTATCCTATCCTATCCTCTATCCTATCCTATCCTCTATCATATCCTATCCTCTATCCTATCCAATCCTGTATCCTATCCTATCCTCTTTCCTATCCTATCCTCTATCCTATCCTATCCTCTATCCTATCCTATCCTCTATCATATCCTATCCTCTATCCTATCCTATCCTCTATCCTATCCTATCCTCTATCATATCTTATCCTCTATCCTATCCTATCCTCTATCCTATCCTATCCTCTATCCTATCCTACCCTCTATCCTATCCATTCGTATCCTCTATCGTATCCTATCCTCTATCCTGTCCTATCCTCTATCCTATCTTATCCTCTATCTTATCCTATCCTCTATCCTATCCTATATACTATCCTATCCTCTATCCTATCCTATCCTCTGTCGTATCCTATCCTCGATCCTATCCTATCTTCTATAATATCCTATCGTCTATCCTATCATATCCTCTATCTTAAAATATCCTCTATCCTATCATATCCTCTAACTTATCCTATCCTCTATCCTATCCTATCCTCTATCCTATCCTATCCTCTATCCTATCCTATCCTCTATCCTATCCTATCATCTATCCTATCCTATCCTATCATCTATCCTATCCTATCCTCTATCCTATCCTCTATAATAGCCTATCCTCTATCCTATCCTATCATCTATCCTATCGTATCCTCTATCCTATCCTATCCTCCATCCTATCCTATCCTATCCTCTATCCTATCCTATCCTCTATCCTATCCTATCCTCTATGCTATCCTATCCTCTATCCTATCCTATCCTCTATCCTATCCTATCCTCTATCCTATCCTATCCTCTATCCTATCCCATCCTCTATCCTATCGTGTCCTCTATCCTATCCTATCCTCCATTCTAGCCTATCCTCTATCCTATCCTATCCTCTATCCTATCCTATCCTCTATCCTATCCTATCCTCTATGCTATCCTATCCTCTATCCTATCCTATCCTCTAAGCTATCCGATCCTCTATCCTATCCTATCCTCTATCCTATCCTATCCTCTATCCTATCCTATCCTCTATCCTATCCTATCCTCTATCGTATAATATCCTCTATCCTATCCTATCCTCTATCCTATCCTATCCTCTATCCTATCATATCCTCTATCCTATCCTCCATCCTATCCTATCCTCTATCCTATCATATCATCTATCCTATCCTATCCTCTATCCTATCCAATCCCCTATCTTATCCTCTATCCTATCCTATTCTCTATCCTGTCCCATCCTCTATCCTGTCCTACCCTCTATCCTGTCCTACCCTCTATCCTATCCTATCCTCTATCCTATCCTCTATCCTATCCTCTATCCTATCCTCTATCCTATCCTCTATCCTATCCTCTATCCTATCCTATCATCTATCCTATAATATCCTCTATACTATCCTATCCACTACCCTATCCTATCCTCTATCCTATAATATCCTCTATCCTGTCCTATCCAGTATCCTATCCTATCCTCTACCCTATACTATCCTCTATCCTATCCTATCCTGTATCCTATAATATCGTCTATCCTATCCTATCCTCTACCCTATCCAATCCCCTATCTTATCCTCTATCCTATCCTATTCACTATCCTGTCCTATCCTCTATCCTATCCTATCCTCTATCCTATCCTGTCCCCTATCCTATATTATACTCTATCATATACTATCCTCTATCGTATCCAATCCTCTATCCTATCCTATCCTCTATCCTATCGTATCCTCTATCCAATCCCATCCTCTATCGTATTCTATCCTCTATTCTATCCTATCCTATATCCCATCCTATCCTCTATCCTAACCTATCCTCTATCCTGTCCTATCCTCAATGCTATCCTGCATCCTATCCCATCCTCTATCCTATTGGATCCTATATCCTATAATATCCTCTATCCTATCCTATACATTATCCTATCCTATCCTCTGCCCTATCATATCCTCTATCCTATGCTATCCTCTTTCCTATCTTCTACTCTATCCTATCCTATCCTCTATCGTATCCTATCCTCTATCCTATCCTATCGTCTATCCTATCCTATCCTCTATCCTATCCTATCCTCTATCATATCCTATCCTCTATCCTATCCTATCCTCTATCCTATCCTATCCTCTATCCTCTCCAATCCTCTATCCTATCCTATCCTCTATCCTATCCTATCCTATCCTCTATCGTATCCTATCCTCTATCCTATCCTATCCTCTATCGTATCCTATCCTCTATCCTATCCTATCGTCTATCCTATCCTATCCTCTATCCTATCCTCTATCCTATCCTCTATCCTATCATATCCTCTATCCTATCCTATCCTCAACCCTATCCTATCCTCAATCCTATCCGATCCTCTATCCTATCCTATCCTCTATCCTATCATATCCTCTATCCTATCCTATCATATCCTCTTTCTTGTCCTATCCTCTATCCTATCCTATCCTCTATCCTATCCTATCCTCTATCCTATCCTATCCTCTATCCTATCATATCCTCTATCCTATCCTATCCTCTATCCTATGCTATCCTCTATCCTATCCTATCCTCTATCATATCCTATCCTCTATCCTATCATATCCCCTCTATCTTATCCTATCCTCTATCCTATCCTATCCTATCCTCTATCCTATCCTCTCCTGTATCCTATCATATCCTCTATCCTATCCTATCCTCTATCCTATGCTATCCTCTATCCTATCCTATCCTCTATCATATCCTATCCTCTATCCTATCATATCCTCTATCTTATCCTATCCTCTATCCTATCCTATCCTCTATCCTATCCTATCCCCTATCCTATCCTATCCTCTATCCTATCCTATCCTCTATCGTATCCTATCCTCTATCCTATCCTATCCTCTATCCTATCCTATCCTCTATCCTATCATATCCTCTATCTTATCCTATCCTCTATGCTATCCTATCCTCTATCCTATCCTAACGTCTATCCTATCATATCCTCTATCTTGTCCTATCCTCTATCCTATCCTATCCTCTATCCTATCCTATCCTCTATCCTATACTATCATATCCTCTATCTTGTCCTATCCTCTATCCTATCCCATCCTCTATCCTATCCTATCCTCTATCCTATCCTATCCTCTATCCTATCCTATCATATCCTCTATCTTGTCCTATCCTCTATCCTATCCTATCCACTATCCTATCCTATCCTCTATCCTATCCTATCCTATCCTATATCCTATCCTATCCTCTATCCTATCCTATCCTCTATCCTATCATATCCTCTATCCTATCCTATCCTCTATCCTATGCTATCCTCTATCCTATCCTATCCTCTATCCTATCCTATCCCCTATCCTATCCTATCCTCTATCGTATCCTATCCTCTATCCTATCCTATCCTCTATCCTATCCTATCCTCTATCCTATCCTATCCTCTATCCTATCATATCCTCTATCTTATCCTATCCTCTATCCTATCCTATCCTCTATCCTACCCTATCCTCTATCCTATCATATCCTCTATCTTGTCCTATCCTCTATCCTATCCTATCCTCTATCCTATCCTATCCTCTATCCTATCCTATCATATCCTCTATCTTGTCCTATCCTCTATCCTATCCTATCCTCTATCCTATCCTATCCTATCCTCTATCCTATCCTCTATCCTATCCTATCCCCTATCCTATCCTATCCTCTATAGTATCCTATCCTCTATCCTATCCTATCCTCTATCTTGTCATATCCTCTATCCTATCCTATCCTCTATCCTATCATATCCTCTATCCTATCCTATCATATCCTCTATCTTGTCCTATCCTCTATCCTATCCTATCCTCTATCCTATCCTATCCTATCCTATATCCTATCCTATCCTCTATCCTATCCTATCCTGTATCCTATCCTATCCTCTATCCTATCCTATCCTCTATCATATCCTATCCTCTATCCTATCATACCCTCTATCTTATCCTATCCTCTATCCTATCCTATCCTCTATCCTATCATATCCTCTATCCTATCCTATCCTCTATCCTATGCTATCCTCTATCCTATCCTATCCTCTATCATATCCTATCCTCTATCCTATCATATCCTCTATCCTATCCTATCCTCTATCCTATGCTATTCTCTATCCTATCCTATCCTCTATCCTATCCTATCCTCTATCCTATCATATCCTCTATCCTATCCTATCCTCTATCCTATGCTATCCTCTATCCTATCCTATCCTCTATCATATCCTATCCTCTATCCTATCATATCCTCTATCTTATCCTATCCTCTATCCTATCCTATCCTGTATCTTATCCTATCCTCTATCCTATCATATCCTCTAACCTATCCTATCCTCTATCCTATGCTATCCTCTATCCTATCCTATCCTCTATCCTATCCTATCCCCCATCCTATCCTATCCTCTGTAGTATCCTATCCTCTATCCTATCCTATCCTCTATCCTATCCTATCCTCTATCCTATCCTATCCTATCCTATCATATCCTCTATCTTATCCTATCCTCTATCCTATCCTATCCTCTATCTTGTCCTATCCTCTATCCTATCCTATCCTCTATCCTATCCTATCCTCTATCCTATCATATCCTCTATCCTATCCTATCCTCTATCCTATGCTATCCTCTATCCTATCCTATCCTCTATCATATCCTATCCTCTATCCTATCATATCCTCTATCTTATCCTATCCTCTATCCTATCCTATCCTCTATCCTATCCTATCCCCTATCCTATCCTATCCTCTATCCTATCCTATCCTCTATCCTATCATATCCTCTATCTTGTCCTATCCTCTATCCTATCCTATCCTATCCTATATCCTATCCTATCCTCTATCCTATCCTATCCTCTATCCTATCCTATCCTCTATCCTATCATATCCTCTATCCTATCCTATCCTCTATCCTATGCTATCCTCTATCCTATCCTATCCTCTATCCTAACCTATCCCCTATCCTATCCTATCCTCTATCGTATCCTATCCTCTATCCTATCCTATCCTCTATCCTATCCTATCCTCTATCCTATCATATCCTCTATCTTATCCTATCCTCTATGCTATCCTATCCTCTATCCTATCCTAACGTCTATCCTATCATATCCTCTATCTTGTCCTATCCTCTATCCTATCCTATCCTCTATCCTACCCTATCCTCTATCCTATCATATCCTCTATCTTGTCCTATCCTCTATCCTATCCTATCCTCTATCCTATCCTATCCTCTATCCTATCCTATCATATCCTCTATCCTATCCTATCCTCTATCTTATCCTATCCTCTATCCTATCCTATCCTCTATCCTACCCTATCCTCTATCCTATCATATCCTCTATCTTGTCCTATCCTCTATCCTATCCTATCCTCTATCCTATCCTATCCTCTATCCTATCCTATCATATCCTCTATCTTGTCCTATCCTCTATCCTATCCTATCCTCTATCCTATCCTATCCTCTATCCTATCCTCTATCCTATCCTATCCCCTATCCTATCCTATCCTCTATAGTATCCTATCCTCTATCCTATCCTATCCTCTATCTTGTCATATCCTCTATCCTATCCTATCCTCTATCCTATCATATGCTCTATCCTATCCTATCATATCCTCTATCTTGTCCTATCCTCTATCCTATCCTATCCTCTATCCTATCCTATCCTATCCTACATCCTATCCTATCCTCTATCCTATCCTATCCTCTATCCTATCCCATCCCCTATCCTATCCTATCCTCTATCCTATCCTATCCTCTATCCTATCATATCCTCTATCTTGTCCTATCCTCTATCCTATCCTATCCTCTATCCTATCATATCCTCTATCCTATCCTATCCTCTATCCTATGCTATCCTCTATCCTATCCTATCCTCTATCCTACCCTATCCCCTATCCTATCCTATCCTCTATCGTATCCTATCCTCTATCCTATCCTATCCTCTATCCTATCCTATCCTCTATCCTATCCTATCCTCTATCCTATCCTATCCTCTATCCTATCATATCCTCTATCTTATCCTATCCTCTATCCTATCCTATCCTCTATCTTGTCCTATCCTCTATCCTATCCTATCCTCTATCCTATCCTATCCTCTAACCTATCCTATCATATCCTCTATCTTGTCCTATCCTCTATCCTATCCTATCCTCTATCCTATCCTATCCTCTATCCTATCCTATCCTATCCTCTATCCTATCCTATCCTCTATCCTATCCTATCCTCTATCGTATCCTATCCTCTATCCTATCCTATCCTCTATCCTATGCTATCCTCTATCCTATCCTATCCTCTATCATATCCTATCCTCTATCCTATCATATCCTCTATCTTATCCTATCCTCTATCCTATCCTATCCTCTATCCTATCCTATCCCCTATCCTATCCTATCCTCTATCCTATCCTATCCTCTATCCTATCATATCCTCTATCTTGTCCTATCCTCTATACTATCCTATCTTCTATCCTATCCTATCCTATCCTATATCCTATCCTATCCTCTATCCTATCCTATCCTCTATCCTATCCTATCCTCTATCCTATCATATCCTCTCTCCTATCCTATCCTCTATCCTATGCTATCCTCTATCCTATCCTATCCTCTATCCTAACCTATCCCCTATCCTATCCTATCCTCTATCGTATCCTATCCTCTATCCTATCCTATCCTCTATCCTATCCTATCCTCTATCCTATCATATCCTCTATCTTATCCTATCCTCTATGCTATCCTATCCTCTATCCTATCCTAACGTCTATCCTATCATATCCTCTATCTTGTCCTATCCTCTATCCTATCCTATCCTCTATCCTATCCTATCCTCTATCCTATCCTATCATATCCTCTATCTTGTCCTATCCTCTATCCTATCCCATCCTCTATCCTATCCTATCCTCTATCCTATCCTATCCTCTATCCTATCCTATCATATCCTCTATCTTGTCCTATCCTCTATCCTATCCTATCCTCTATCCTATCCTATCCTCTATCCTATCCTATCCTATCCTCTATCCTATCCTATCCTCTATCCTATCCTATCCTCTATCCTATCATATCCTCTATCCTATCCTATCCTCTATCCTATGCTATCCTCTATCCTATCCTATCCTCTATCATATCCTATCCTCTATCCTATCATATACTCTATCTTATCCTATCCTCTATCCTATCCTATCCTCTATCCTATCCTATCCCCTATCCTATCCTATCCTCTATAGTATCCTATCCTCTATCATATCCTATCCTCTATCCTATCATATCCTCTATCTTATCCTATCCTCTATCCTACCCTATCCTCTATCCTATCCTATCCCCTATCCTATCCTATCCTCTATAGTATCCTATCCTCTATCCTATCCTATCCTCTATCTTGTCATATCCTCTATCCTATCCTATCCTCTATCCTATCATATCCTCTATCCTATCCTATCATATCCTCTATCTTGTCCTATCCTCTATCCTATCCTATCCTCTATCCTATCCTATCCTATCCTATATCCTATCCTATCCTCTATCCTATCCTATCCTCTATCCTATCCTATCCTCTATCCTATCCTATCCTCTATCCTATCATATCCTCTATCCTATCCTATCCTCTATCCTATCCTATCCTCTATCCTATGCGATCCTCTATCCTATCCTATCCTCTATCATATCCTATCCTCTATCCTATCATATCCTCTATCTTATCCTATCCTCTATCCTATCCTATCCTCTGTCCTATCCTATCCTCTATCCTATCCTATCCTCTATAGTATCCTATCCTCTATCCTATCCTATCCTCTATCTTGTCATATCCTCTATCCTATCCTATCCTCTATCCTATCATATCCTCTATCCTATCCTTTCATATCCTCTATCTTGTCCTATCCTCTATCCTATCCTATCCTCTATCCTATCCTATCCTCTATCCTATCCTATCCTCTATCCTATCCTATCCTCTATCCTATCCTATCCTCTGTCGTATCCTATCCTCTATCCTATCCTATCCTCTATCCTATCCTATCCTCTATCCTATCCTATCCTCTATCCTATCATATCCTCTATCCTATCATATCCTCTATCTTGTCCTATCCTCTATCCTATCCTATCCTCTATCCTATCCTATCCTATCCTATATCCTATCCTATCCTCTATCCTATCCTATCCTCTATCCTATCCTATCCTCTATCCTATCATATCCTCTATCCTATCCTATCCTCTATCCTATCCTATCCTCTATCCTATCCTATCCTCTATCCTATCCTATCCTATCCTATCCTATATCCTATCCTATCCTATCCTCTATCCTATCCTATCCTCTATCCTATCCTATCCTCTATCCTATCATATCCTCTATCCTATCCTATCCTCTATCCTATGCTATCCTCTATCCTATCCTATCCTCTATCATATCCTATCCTCTATCCTATCATATCCTCTATCTTATCCTATCCTCTATCCTATCCTATCCTCTATCCTATCCTGTCCCCTATCCTATCCTATCCTCTATAGTATCCTATCCTCTATCCTATCCTATCCTCTATCTTTTCATATCCTCTATCCTATCCTATCCTCTATCCTATCATATCCTCTATCCTAGCCTATCATATCCTCTATCTTGTCCTATCCTCTATCCTATCCTATCCTCTATCCTATCCTATCCTCTATCCTATCCTATCCTTTATCCTATCATATCCTCTATCCTATCCTATCCTCTATCCTATGCTATCCTCTATCCTATCCTATCCTCTATCCTATCCTATCCTCTATCCTATCCTATCCCCTATCCTATCCTATCCTCTATAGTATCCTATCCTCTATCATATCCTATCCTCTATCCTATCATATCCTCTATCTTATCCTATCCTCTATCCTACCCTATCCTCTATCCTATCCTATCCCCTATCCTATCCTATCCTCTATAGTATCCTATCCTCTATCCTATCCTATCCTCTATCTTGTCATATCCTCTATCCTATCCTATCCTCTATCCTATCATATCCTTTATCCTATCCTATCATATCCTCTATCTTGTCCTATCCTCTATCCTATCCTATCCTCTATCCTATCCTATCCTATCCTATATCCTATCCTATCCTCTATCCTATCCTATCCTCTATCCTATCCTATCCTATCCTATCCTATATCCTATCCTATCCTATCCTCTATCCTATCCTATCCTCTATCCTATCCTATCCTCTATCCTATCATATCCTCTATCCTATCCTATCCTCTATCCTATGCTATCCTCTATCCTATCCTATCCTATCCTATATCCTATCCTATCCTCTATCCTATCCTATACTCTATCCTATCCTATCCTCTATCCTATCATATCCTCTATCCTATCCTATCCTCTATCCTATGCTATCCTCTATCCTATCCTATCCTCTATCCTATCCTATCCTCTATCCTATCCTATCCTATCCTATATCCTATCCTATCCTATCCTCTATCCTATCCTATCCTCTATCCTATCCTATCCTCTATCCTATCATATCCTCTATCCTATCCTATCCTCTATCCTATGCTATCCTCTATCCTATCCTATCCTCTATGATATCCTATCCTCTATCCTATCATATCCTCTATCTTATCCTATCCTCTATCCTACCCTATACTCTATCCTATCCTATCCTCTATCCTATCCTATCCTCTATTTTATCCTATCCTCTATCCTATCCTATCCTCTATACTATCCTATCCTCTACCCTATCCTATCCTCTATCCTATCCTATCCTCTATCATATCCTATCCTCTATCCTATCATATCCTCTATCTTATCCTATCCTCTATCCTATCCTATCCTCTATCCTATCCTATCCCCTATCCTATCCTATCCTCTATCCTATCCTATCCTATCCTATATCCTATCCTATCCTATCCTCTATCCTATCCTATCCTCTATCCTATCATATCCTCTATCCTATCCTATCCTCTATCCTATCCTATCCTCTATCCTATCCTATCCTCTATCCTATCCTATCCTCTATCCTATCATATCCTCTATCCTATCCTATCCTCTATCCTATGCTATCCTCTATCCTATCCTATCCTCTATCATATCCTATCCTCTATCCTATCACATCCTCTATCTTATCCTATCCTCTATCCTATCCTATCCTCTATCCTATCCTATCCCCTATCCTATCCTATCCTCTATAGTATCCTATCCTCTATCATATCCTATCCTCTATCCTATCATATCCTCTATCTTATCCTATCCTCTATCCTACCCTATCCTCTATCCTATCCTATCCCCTATCCTATCCTATCCTCTATAGTATCCTATCCTCTATCCTATCCTATCCTCTATCTTGTCATATCCTCTATCCTATCCTATCCTCTATCCTATCATATCCTCTATCCTATCCTATCATATCCTCTATCTTGTCCTATCCTCTATCCTATCCTATCCTCTATCCTATCCTATCCTATCCTATATCCTATCCTATCCTCTATCCTATCCTATCCTCTATCCTATCCTATCCTCTATCCTATCATATCCTCTATCCTATCCTATCCTCTATCCTATGCTACCCTCTATCCTATCCTATCCTCTATCATATCCTATCCTCTATCCTATCATATCCTCTATCCTATCATATCCTCTATCGTATCCTATCCTCTATCCTATCCTATCCTCTATCCTATCCTATCCCCTATCCTATCCTATCTTCTATAGTATCCTATCCTCTATCCTATCCTATCCTCTATCTTGTCATATCCTCTATCCTATCCTATCCTCTATCCTATCATATCCTCTATCCTATCCTATCCTCTATCATATCCTATCCTCTATCATATCCTATCCTCTATCCTATCATATCCTCTATCTTATCCTATCCTCTATCCTATCCTATCCTCTATCCTATCCTATCCCCTATCCTATCCTAACTTCTATAGTATCCTATCCTCTATCCTATCCTATCCTCTATCTTGTCATATCCTCTATCCTATCCTATCCTCTATCCTATCATATCATCTATCCTATCCTATCATATCCTCTATCTTGTCCTATCCTCTATCCTATCCTATCCTCTATCCTATCCTATCCTCTATCCTATCCTATCCTCTATCCTATCATATCCTCTATCCTATCCTATCCTCTATCCTATGCTATCCTCTATCCTATCCTATCCTCTATCATATCCTATCCTCTATCCTATCATATCCTCTATCTTATCCTATCCTCTATCCTATCCTATCCTCTATCCTATCCTATCCCCTATCCTATCCTATCCTCTATAGTATCCTATCCTCTATCATATCCTATCCTCTATCCTATCATATCCTCTATCTTATCCTATCCTCTATCCTACCCTATCCTCTATCCTATCCTATCCCCTATCCTATCCTATCCTCTATAGTATCCTATCCTCTATCCTATCCTATCCTCTATCTTGTCATATCCTCTATCCTATCCTATCCTCTATCCTATCATATCCTCTATCCTATCCTATCATATCCTCTATCTTGTCCTATCCTCTATCCTATCCTATCCTCTATCCTATCCTATCCTATCCTATATCCTATCCTATCCTCTATCCTACCCTATCCTCTATCCTATCCTATCCTCTATCCTATCCTATCCTCTATCCTATCCTATCCTATCCTATATCCTATCCTATCCTATCCTCTATCCTATCCTATCCTCTATCCTATCCTATCCTCTATCCTATCATATCCTCTATCCTATCCTATCCTCTATCCTATGCTATCCTCTATCCTATCCTATCCTCTATGATATCCTATCCTCTATCCTATCATATCCTCTATCTTATCCTATCCTCTATCCTACCCTATACTCTATCCTATCCTATCCTCTATCCTATCCTATCCTCTATTTTATCCTATCCTCTATCCTATCCTATCCTCTATACTATCCTATCCTCTACCCTATCCTATCCTCTATCCTATCCTATCCTCTATCATATCCTATCCTCTATCCTATCATATCCTCTATCTTATCCTATCCTCTATCCTATCCTATCCTCTATCCTATCCTATCCCCTATCCTATCCTATCCTCTATCCTATCCTATCCTATCCTATATCCTATCCTATCCTATCCTCTATCCTATCCTATCCTCTATCCTATCATATCCTCTATCCTATCCTATCCTCTATCCTATCCTATCCTCTATCCTATCCTATCCTCTATCCTATCCTATCCTCTATCCTATCATATCCTCTATCCTATCCTATCCTCTATCCTATGCTATCCTCTATCCTATCCTATCCTCTATCATATCCTATCCTCTATCCTATCATATCCTCTATCTTATCCTATCCTCTATCCTATCCTATCCTCTATCCTATCCTATCCCCTATCCTATCCTATCCTCTATAGTATCCTATCCTCTATCATATCCTATCCTCTATCCTATCATATCCTCTATCTTATCCTATCCTCTATCCTACCCTATCCTCTATCCTATCCTATCCCCTATCCTATCCTATCCTCTATAGTATCCTATCCTCTATCCTATCCTATCCTCTATCTTGTCATATCCTCTATCCTATCCTATCCTCTATCCTATCATATCCTCTATCCTATCCTATCATATCCTCTATCTTGTCCTATCCTCTATCCTATCCTATCCTCTATCCTATCCTATCCTATCCTATATCCTATCCTATCCTCTATCCTATCCTATCCTCTATCCTATCCTATCCTCTATCCTATCATATCCTCTATCCTATCCTATCCTCTATCCTATGCTACCCTCTATCCTATCCTATCCTCTATCATATCCTATGCTCTATCCTATCATATCCTCTATCCTATCATATCCTCTATCGTATCCTATCCTCTATCCTATCCTATCCTCTATCCTATCCTATCCCCTATCCTATCCTATCTTCTATAGTATCCTATCCTCTATCCTATCCTATCCCCTATCTTGTCATATCCTCTATCCTATCCTATCCTCTATCCTATCATATCCTCTATCCTATCCTATCCTCTATCATATCCTATCCTCTATCATATCCTATCCTCTATCCTATCATATCCTCTATCTTATCCTATCCTCTATCCTATCCTATCCTCTATCCTATCCTATCCCCTATCCTATCCTAACTTCTATAGTATCCTATCCTCTATCCTATCCTATCCTCTATCTTGTCATATCCTCTATCCTATCCTATCCTCTATCCTATCATATCATCTATCCTATCCTATCATATCCTCTATCTTGTCCTATCCTCTATCCTATCCTATCCTCTATCCTATCCTATCCTCTATCCTATCCTATCCTCTATCCTATCATATCCTCTATCCTATCCTATCCTCTATCCTATGCTATCCTCTATCCTATCCTATCCTCTATCATATCCTATCCTCTATCCTATCATATCCTCTATCTTATCCTATCCTCTATCCTATCCTATCCTCTATCCTATCCTATCCCCTATCCTATCCTATCCTCTATAGTATCCTGTCCTCTATCATATCCTATCCTCTATCCTATCATATCCTCTATCGTATCCTATCCTCTATCCTATCCTATCCTCTATCCTATCCTATCCTCTATCCCATCCTATCCTATACTATATCCTATCCTATCCTCTATCCTATCCTTTCCTCTATCCTATCCTAACGTCTATCCTATCATATCCTCTATCTTATCCTATCCCCTATCCTATCCTATCCTCTATCCTATCCTATCCCCTATCCTATCCTATCCTCTATAGTATCCTATCCTCTATCCTATCCTATCCTCTATCTTGTCATATCCTCTATCCTATCCTATCCTCTATCCTATCATATCCTCTATCCTATCCTATCATATCCTCTATCTTGTCCTATCCTCTATCCTATCCTATCCTCTATCCTATGCTATCCTCTATCCTATCCTATCCTCTATCATATCCTATCCTCTATCCTATCCTATCCTCTATCCTATGCTATCCTCTATCCTATCCTATCCTCTATCATATCCTATCCTCTATCCTATCATATCCTCTATCTTATCCTATCCTCTATCCTATCCTATCCTCTATCCTATCCTATCCCCTATCCTATCCTATCCCCTATCCTATCCTATCCTCTATAGTATCCTATCCTCTATCCTATCCTATCCTCTATCTTGTCATATCCTCTATCCTATCCTATCCTCTATCCTATCATATCCTCTATCCTATCCTATCATATCATCTATCTTGTCCTATCCTCTATCCTATCCTATCCTCTATCCTATCCTATCCTCTATCCTATCCTATCCTCTATCCTATCATATCCTCTATCCTATCCTATCCTCTATCCTATGCTATCCTCTATCCTATCCTATCCTCTATCATATCCTATCCTCTATCCTATCATATCCTCTATCTTATCCTATCCTCTATCCTATCCTATCCTCTATCCTATCCTATCCCCTATCCTATCCTATCCTCTATAGTATCCTATCCTCTATCCTATCCTATCCTCTATCTTGTCATATCCTCTATCCTATCCTATCCTCTATCCTATCATATCCTCTATCCTATCCTATCCTCTATCCTATCCTATCCTCTATCCTATCATATCCTCTATCCTATCCTATCCTCTATCCTATGCTATCCTCTATCCTATCCTATCCTCTATCATATCCTATCCTCTATCCTATCATATCCTCTATCTTATCCTATCCTCTATCCTATCCTATCCTCTATCCTATCCTATCCCCTATCCTATCCTATCCTCTATAGTATCCTATCCTCTATAGTATCCTATCCTCTATCCTATCCTATCCTCTATCTTGTCATATCCTCTATCCTATCCTATCCTCTATCCTATTATATCCTCTATCCTATCCTATCATATCCTCTATCTTGTCCTATCCTCTATCCTATCCTATCCTCTATCCTATCCTATCCTCTATCCTATCCTATCCTCTATCCTATCATATCCTCTATCCTATCCTATCCTCTATCCTATGCTATCCTCTATCCTATCCTATCCTCTATCATATCCTATCCTCTATCCTATCATATCCTCTATCCTATCCTATCCTCTATCCTATGCTATCCTCTATCCTATCCTATCCTCTATCCTATCCTATCCTCTATCCTATCATATCCTCTATCCTATCCTATCCTCTATCCTATGCTATCCTCTATCCTATCCTATCCTCTATCATATCCTAACCTCTATCCTATCATATCCTCTATCTTATCCTATCCTCTATCCTATCCTATCCTCTATCTTATCCTATCCTCTATCCTATCATATCCTCCATCCTATCCTATCCTCTATCCTATGCTATCCTCTATCCTATCCTATCCTCTATCCTATCCTATCCCCCATCCTATCCTATCCTCTATAGTATCCTATCCTCTATCCTATCCTATCCTCTATCCTATCCTATCCTCTATCCTATCCTATCCTCTATCCTATCATATCCTCTATCTTATCCTATCCTCTATCCTATCCTATCCTCTATCTTGTCCTATCCTCTATCCTATTCTATCCTCTATCCTATCCTATCCTCTATCTTGTCCTATCCTCTATCCTATTCTATCCTCTATCCTATCCTATCCTCTAACCTATCCTATCATATCCTCTATCTTGTCCTATCCTCTATCCTATGCTATCCTCTATCCTATCCTATCCTCTATCCTATCCTATCCTATCCTCTATCCTATCCTATCCTCTATCCTATCCTATCCTCTATCCTATCATTTCCTCTATCCTATCCTATCCTCTATCCTATCATATCCTCTATCTTATCCTATCCTCTATCCTATCCTATCCTCTATCTTGTCCTATCCTCTATCCTATTCTATCCTCTATCCTATCCTATCCTCTATCCTATCCTATCCTCTATCCTATCCTATCCTCTATCCTATCCTATCCTCTATCCTATCCTATCCTATCCTATATCCTATCCTATCCTCTATCCTATCCTATCCTCTATCCTATCCTATCCTATCCTATATCCTATCCTATCCTCTATCCTATCCTATCCTCTATCCTATCCTATCCTCTATCCTATCATATCCTCTATCCTATCCTATCCTCTATCCTATGCTATCCTCTATCCTATTATATCCTCTATCATATCCTATCCTCTATCCTATCATATCCTCTATCCTATCCTATCCTCTATCCTATCCTATCCTCTATCGTATCCTATCCTCTATCCTATCCTATCCTCTATCCTATCCTATCCTCTATCCTATCATATCCTCTATCCTATCCTATCCTCTATCCTATCCTATCCTCTATCGTATCCTATCCTCTATCCTATCCTATCCTCTATCCTATCCTATCCTCTATCCTATCCTATCCTCTATCCTATCATATCCTCTATCCTATCCTATCCTCTATCCTATGCTATCCCCTATCCTATCCTATCCTCTATCCTATCCTATCCCCTATCCTATCCTATCCTCTATCGTATCCTATCCTCTATCCTATCCTATCCTCTATCCTATCCTATCCTCTATCCTATCCTATCCTCTATCGTATCCTATCCTCTATCCTATCCTATCCTCTATCCTATCCTATCCTCTATCCCATCCTATCCTATCCTATATCCTATCCTATCCTCTATCCTATCCTTTCCTCTATCCTATCCTAACGTCTATCCTATCATATCCTCTATCTTATCCTATCCCCTATCCTATCCTATCCTCTATCCTATCCTATCCCCTATCCTATCCTATCCTCTATAGTATCCTATCCTCTATCCTATCCTATCCTCTATCTTGTCATATCCTCTATCCTATCCTATCCTCTATCCTATCATATCCTCTATCCTATCCTATCATATCCTCTATCTTGTCCTATCCTCTATCCTATCCTATCCTCTATCCTATGCTATCCTCTATCCTATCCTATCCTCTATCATATCCTATCCTCTATCCTATCCTATCCTCTATCCTATGCTATCCTCTATCCTATCCTATCCTCTATCATATCCTATCCTCTATCCTATCATATCCTCTATCTTATCCTATCCTCTATCCTATCCTATCCTCTATCCTATCCTATCCCCTATCCTATCCTATCCCCTATCCTATCCTATCCTCTATAGTATCCTATCCTCTATCCTATCCTATCCTCTATCTTGTCATATCCTCTATCCTATCCTATCCTCTATCCTATCATATCCTCTATCCTATCCTATCATATCATCTATCTTGTCCTATCCTCTATCCTATCCTATCCTCTATCCTATCCTATCCTCTATCCTATCCTATCCTCTATCCTATCATATCCTCTATCCTATCCTATCCTCTATCCTATGCTATCCTCTATCCTATCCTATCCTCTATCATATCCTATCCTCTATCCTATCATATCCTCTATCTTATCCTATCCTCTATCCTATCCTATCCTCTATCCTATCCTATCCCCTATCCTATCCTATCCTCTATAGTATCCTATCCTCTATCCTATCCTATCCTCTATCTTGTCATATCCTCTATCCTATCCTATCCTCTATCCTATCATATCCTCTATCCTATCCTATCCTCTATCCTATCCTATCCTCTATCCTATCATATCCTCTATCCTATCCTATCCTCTATCCTATGCTATCCTCTATCCTATCCTATCCTCTATCATATCCTATCCTCTATCCTATCATATCCTCTATCTTATCCTATCCTCTATCCTATCCTATCCTCTATCCTATCCTATCCCCTATCCTATCCTATCCTCTATAGTATCCTATCCTCTATAGTATCCTATCCTCTATCCTATCCTATCCTCTATCTTGTCATATCCTCTATCCTATCCTATCCTCTATCCTATTATATCCTCTATCCTATCCTATCATATCCTCTATCTTGTCCTATCCTCTATCCTATCCTATCCTCTATCCTATCCTATCCTCTATCCTATCCTATCCTCTATCCTATCATATCCTCTATCCTATCCTATCCTCTATCCTATGCTATCCTCTATCCTATCCTATCCTCTATCATATCCTATCCTCTATCCTATCATATCCTCTATCCTATCCTATCCTCTATCCTATGCTATCCTCTATCCTATCCTATCCTCTATCCTATCCTATCCTCTATCCTATCATATCCTCTATCCTATCCTATCCTCTATCCTATGCTATCCTCTATCCTATCCTATCCTCTATCATATCCTAACCTCTATCCTATCATATCCTCTATCTTATCCTATCCTCTATCCTATCCTATCCTCTATCTTATCCTATCCTCTATCCTATCATATCCTCCATCCTATCCTATCCTCTATCCTATGCTATCCTCTATCCTATCCTATCCTCTATCCTATCCTATCCCCCATCCTATCCTATCCTCTATAGTATCCTATCCTCTATCCTATCCTATCCTCTATCCTATCCTATCCTCTATCCTATCCTATCCTCTATCCTATCATATCCTCTATCTTATCCTATCCTCTATCCTATCCTATCCTCTATCTTGTCCTATCCTCTATCCTATTCTATCCTCTATCCTATCCTATCCTCTATCTTGTCCTATCCTCTATCCTATTCTATCCTCTATCCTATCCTATCCTCTAACCTATCCTATCATATCCTCTATCTTGTCCTATCCTCTATCCTATGCTATCCTCTATCCTATCCTATCCTCTATCCTATCCTATCCTATCCTCTATCCTATCCTATCCTCTATCCTATCCTATCCTCTATCCTATCCTATCCTCTATCCTATCCTATCCTCTATCCTATCATATCCTCTATCTTATCCTA
>NW_027489853.1:0-22535 GCF_050948215.1 Halictus rubicundus | reverse complement strand
CTGAATATACTTGTATATAGAAGAATAGCCTAGGCTATACCACAATAAACTTTAATATAGCAGAATACACTAGAATATACCAGAATATACTTGAATAAACAAGAATATAGCAGAATACACTAGAAAATACCATGATATACTTGAATATAACAGTATATAGCAGAATAGCCGATGATATACCAGAATATATTTGAATACACTAGAATATAGCAAAATACACCAAGATATACCAGAATATACTTGAATACACTAGAATATAGCAAAATACACCAGATTATACCAGAATATACTTGAATAAACAAGAATATAGCAGAATACAGTACAATATACCTGAATATACTTGTATATAGAAGAATAGCCTAGGCTATACCACAATAAACTTTAATATAGCAGAATACACTAGAATATACCAGAATATACTTGAATAAACAAGAATATAGCAGAATACACTAGAAAATACCATGATATACTTGAATATAACAGTATATAGCAGAATAGCCGATGATATACCAGAATATATTTGAATACACTAGAATATAGCAAAATACACCAGGATATACAATAATATACTTGAATACACTAGAATATAGCAAAATACACCAGGATATACCAGAATATACTTGAATATACTAGAATATAGCAGAATACACTGGAATATACTAGAATATACTTCAATAAACAAGAATATAGCAGAATACAGTAGAATATCCCTGAATATACTTGTATATAGAAGAATAGCCTAGGCTATACCACAATAAACTTTAATATAGCAAAATACACCAAATTACACCAGAATATACTTGAATATACTAGAATATAGCAGAATACACTAGAATATCCTCGAATATACTTGAATATAGCAGAATATACTTGATTATACTAGAATGTAGCAAAATACACTAGAACATACTAGAATACACTAGAATATACTAGAATATACTTCAATAAACAAGAATATAGCAGAATACACAAGAATATACCATGATATACTTGAATATACTAGAATATAGCAAAATACACCAGGATATACCAGAATATACTTGAATACACTAGAATATAGCAAAATACACCAGATTATACAAGAATATACTTGAACATACTATTGTAAACCAGAATAGCCTAGGATATACCAGAATATACTTGAATAAACAAGAATATAGCAGAATACAGTAGAATATACCTGAATATACTTGAATACACTAGAATATAGCAAAATACACCAGATTATACCAGAATATACTTGAATAAACAAGAATATAGCAGAATACAGTTAGTAGAATATACCTGAATATACTTGTATATAGAAGAATAGCCTAGGCTATACCACAATAATCTTTAATATAGCACAATACACTAGAATATACTAGAATATACTTGAATATACCAGAATATAGCAGAATACACTAGAATATACATGAATATACTTGTATATAGAAGAATAGCCTAGGCTATACCACAATATACTTTAATGTAGCAGAATACACCAGATTATACCAGAATATACTTGAATATACTAGAATATAGCAGAATACACTAGAATATACTAGAATATACTTGACTATACCTGAATATAGCAGAATACACAAGAATATACCATGATATACTTGAATATATTAGAATATAGCAAAATACACCAGGATATACCAGAATATACTTGAATACACTAGAATATAGCAAAATACACCAGATTATACCAGAATATACTTGAATAAACAAGAATATAGCAGAATACAGTAGAATATACCTGAATATACTTGTACATGGAAGAATAGCCTAGGGTACGTACCTCGGGTACGTGTTCTTTTCGGCGAACACGGGGCTCGCCGTCCTCCGTTCACAGGAGCCTTGCGCTTCCCTCTAGCCATTGACCTGTCAGCTTCGTATCACTTCCTCGAAACGACACAAGCACTTTGACAAGATTGCCTTGTCTCTCTAAACCGGCGAAATTCCCGGGTTTCGGCACCAAAATGTTCGTGTACAAATATTGTTTTCGTTTCGTTGCCTGCTGACACAATACTGAATTCGCAGCCCGAGAATCCCCCACACAATCCAACACAAAACCGTAGCCTTCGGCGCGCGGTCGCCTTATCACCTGGAAACTTTTAATCCCTTTTTCGCGGAACCCCGGCATGTCGTCGCATACCTGCAGATTTCAATGAGGGGTCGGTACCCGATATGTTCCCGACTCTTTGTTTTTCCTAAACATCTGTTCTCCCCCTCATGCGCTTAGCGAATCTCGTGGCTTCCTCCAGTAGCCTGACGGCCCCGGGTGGACTCTTCGGTCCCCCCGTGCTCGTTAAACCTTCATATCAGGGAATATTCCCTCCATTTGTTGAGGTTTTTAGCGGCCTAAGGTAGACGCCTTGCGTCTACCTTTACTCGCTTGGCTTGACCATGCATTCGGACACCTGTGTCGTCGCATTTCCGCCGCCGAGATTCGCACGCATTTACGTCAGCAACACCTAGGATATACCGTAATATACTTGAATACACTAGAATATAGCAAAATACACCAGATTATACCAGAATATACTTGAATAAACAAGGATATAGCAGAATACAGTAGAATATACCTGAATATACTTGAATATACCAGAATATAGCTGAATATACTTGAATATACTATTGTAAACCAGAATAGCCTAGGATATACCAGAATATACTTGAATACACTAGAATATAGCAAAATACACCAGATTACACCAGAATATACTTGAATATACTAGAATATAGCAAAATACACCAGGATATACCAGAATATACTTGAATACACTTGAATATAGCAAAATACACCAGATTATACCAGAATATACTTGAACATACTATTGTAAACCAGAATAGGCTAGGATATACCAGAATATACTTGAATATACTAGAATATAGCAGAATACACTAGAATATACTAGAATATACTTCAATAAACAAGAATATAGCAGAATACAGTAGAATATCCCTGAATATACTTGTATATAGAAGAATAGCCTAGGCTATACCACAATAAACTTTAATATAGCAAAATACACCAGATTACACCAGAATATACTTGAATATACTAGAATATACCAGAATACACTAGAATATCCTCGAATATACTTGAATATAGCAGAATATACTTGATTATACTAGAATGTAGCAAAATACACTAGAACATACTAGAATACACTAGAATATACTAGAATATACTTCAATAAACAAGAATATAGCAGAATACACAAGAATATACCATGATATACTTGAATATACTAGAATATACCAGAATACACTAGAATATCCTCGAATATACTTGAATATAGCAGAATATACTTGATTATACTAGAATGTAGCAAAATACACTAGAACGTACTAGAATACACTAGAATATACTAGAATATACTTGACTATACTTGAATATAGCAGAATACACAAGAATATACCATGATATACTTGAATATACTAGAATATTGCAAAATACACCACGATATACCAGAATATACTTGAATACACTAGAATTTAGCAAAATACACCAGAGTATACCAGAATATACTTCAATAAACAAGAATATAGCAGAATACAGTAGAATATACCTGAATATACTTGTATATAGAAGAATAGCCTAGGCTATACCACAATATACTTTAATATAGCAGAATACACAAGAATATAACATGATATACTTGAATATACTAGAATATAGCAAAATACACCACGATATACCAGAATATACTTGAATACACTAGAATATAGCAAAATACACCAGATTATACCAGAATATACTTGAATAAACAAGAATATAGCAGAATACAGTAGAATATACCTGAATATACTTGTATATAGAAGAATAGCCTAGGCTATACCACAATAAACTTTAATATAGCAGAATACACTAGAATATACCAGAATATACTTGAATATATCAGAATATAGCAGAATACACTAGAAAATACCATGATATACTTGAATATAACAGTATATAGCAGAATAGCCGATGATATACCAGAATATATTTGAATACACTAGAATATAGCAAAATACACCAAGATATACCAGAATATACTTGAATACACTAGAATATAGCAAAATACACCAGATTATACCAGAATATACTTGAATAAAGAAGAATATAGCAGAATACAGTACAATATACCTGAATATACTTGTATATAGAAGAATAGCCTAGGCTATACCACAATAAACTTTAATATAGCAGAATACACTAGAATATACCAGAATATACTTGAATAAACAAGAATATAGCAGAATACACTAGAAAATACCATGATATACTTGAATATAACAGTATATAGCAGAATAGCCGATGATATACCAGAATATATTTGAATACACTAGAATATAGCAAAATACACCAGGATATACAATAATATACTTGAATACACTAGAATATAGCAAAATACACCAGGATATACCAGAATATACTTGAATATACTAGAATATAGCAGAATACACTGGAATATACTAGAATATACTTCAATAAACAAGAATATAGCAGAATACAGTAGAATATCCCTGAATATACTTGTATATAGAAGAATAGCCTAGGCTATACCACAATAAACTTTAATATAGCAAAATACACCAAATTACACCAGAATATACTTGAATATACTAGAATATAGCAGAATACACTAGAATATCCTCGAATATACTTGAATATAGCAGAATATACTTGATTATACTAGAATGTAGCAAAATACACTAGAACATACTAGAATACACTAGAATATACTAGAATATACTTCAATAAACAAGAATATAGCAGAATACACAAGAATATACCATGATATACTTGAATATACTAGAATATAGCAAAATACACCAGGATATACCAGAATATACTTGAATACACTAGAATATAGCAAAATACACCAGATTATACAAGAATATACTTGAACATACTATTGTAAACCAGAATAGCCTAGGATATACCAGAATATACTTGAATACACTAGAATATAGCAAAATACACCAGATTATACCAGAATATACTTGAACATACTATTGTAAACCAGAATAACCTAGGATATACCAGAATATACTTGAATACACTAGAATATAGCAAAATACACCAGATTATACCAGAATATACTTGAATAAACAAGAATATAGCAGAATAAAGTAGAATATACCTGAATATACTTGTATATAGAAGAATAGCATAGGCTATACCACAATATACTTTAATATAGCAGAATACACTAGAATATACCAGAATATACTTGAATAAACAAGAATATAGCAGAATACACTAGAATATACTAGAATATACTTGAATAAACAAGAAAATAGCAGAATACAGTAGAATATACTTCAATATACTTGAATAAACAAGAATATAGCAGAATACAGTAGAATATACATGAATATACTTGTATATAGAAGAATAGCCTAGGCTATACCACAATAAACTTTAATATAGCAGAATACACTAGAATATACCAGAATATACTTGAATAAACAAGAATATAGCAGAATACACTAGAAAATACCATGATATACTTGAATATAACAGTATATAGCAGAATAGCCGATGATATACCAGAATATATTTGAATACACTAGAATATAGCAAAATACACCAGGATATACCAGAATATACTTGAATATACTAGAATATAGCAGAATACACTAGAATATACTAGAATATACTTCAATAAACAAGAATATAGCAGAATACACAAGAATATACCATGATATACTTGAATATACTAGAATATAGCAAAATACACCAGGATATACCAGAATATACTTGAACATACTATTGTAAACCAGAATAGCCTAGGATATACCAGAATATACTTGAATACACTAGAATATAGCAAAATACACCAGATTATACCAGAATATACTTGAACATACTATTGTAAACCAGAATAGCCTAGGATATACCAGAATATACTTGAATACACTAGAATATAGCAAAATACACCAGATTATACCAGAATATACTTGAACATACTATTGTAAACCAGAATAGCCTAGGATATACCAGAATATACTTGAATTCCCTAGAATATAGCAAAATACACCAGATTATACCAGAATATACTTGAATAAACAAGAATATAGCAGAATAAAGTAGAATATACCTGAATATACTTGTATATAGAAGAATAGCATAGGCTATACAACAATATACTTTAATATAGCAGAATACACTAGAATATACCAGAATATACTTGAATAAACAAGAATATAGCAGAATACAGTAGAATATACCTGAATATACTTGAATACACTAGAATATAGCAAAATACACCAGATTATACCAGAATATACTTGAATAAACAAGAATATAGCAGAATACAGTAGAATATACCTGAATATACTTGTATATAGAAGAATAGCGTAGGCTATACAACAATATACTTTAATATAGCAGAATACACTAGAATATACCAGAATATACTTGATTATACTAGAATGTAGCAAAATACACTAGAACATACTAGAATATACTAGAATATTCTAGAATATACTTGACTATACTTGAATATAGCAGAATACACAAGAATATACCATGATATACTTGAATATATTAGAATATAGCAAAAGACACCAGGATATACCAGAATATACTGGAATATACTTGAATAAACAAGAATATAGCAGAATACAGTAGTAGAATATACCTGAATATACTGGAATATACTAGAATATAGCAAAATACACCAGGATATACCAGAATATACTTGAATACACTAGAATATAGCAAAATACACCAGATTATACCAGAATATACTTGAACGTACTATTGTAAACCAGAATAGCCTAGGCTATACCACAATAAACTTTAATATAGCAAAATACACCAGATTACACCAGAATATACTTGAATATACTAGAATATACCAGAATACACTAGAATATCCTCGAATATACTTGAATATAGCAGAATATACTTGATTATACTAGAATGTAGCAAAATACACTAGAACATACTAGAATACACTAGAATATACTAGAATATACTTGACTATACTTGAATATAGCAGAATACACAAGAATATACCATGATATACTTGAATATACTAGAATATAGCAAAATACACCACGATATACCAGAATATACTTGAATACACTAGAATATAGCAAAATACACCAGATTATACCAGAATATACTTGAATAAACAAGAATATAGCAGAATACAGTAGAATATACCTGAATATACTTGTATATAGAAGAATAGCCTAGGCTATACCACAATAAACTTTAATATAGCAGAATACACTAGAATATACCAGAATATACTTGAATAAACAAGAATATAGCAGAATACACTAGAAAATACCATGATATACTTGAATATAACAGTATATAGCAGAATAGCCGATGATATACCAGAATATATTTGAATACACTAGAATATAGCAAAATACACCAAGATATACCAGAATATACTTGAATACACTAGAATATAGCAAAATACACCAGATTATACCAGAATATACTTGAATAAACAAGAATATAGCAGAATACAGTACAATATACCTGAATATACTTGTATATAGAAGAATAGCCTAGGCTATACCACAATAAACTTTAATATAGCAGAATACACTAGAATATACCAGAATATACTTGAATAAACAAGAATATAGCAGAATACACTAGAAAATACCATGATATACTTGAATATAACAGTATATAGCAGAATAGCCGATGATATACCAGAATATATTTGAATACACTAGAATATAGCAAAATACACCAGGATATACAATAATATACTTGAATACACTAGAATATAGCAAAATACACCAGGATATACCAGAATATACTTGAATATACTAGAATATAGCAGAATACACTGGAATATACTAGAATATACTTCAATAAACAAGAATATAGCAGAATACAGTAGAATATCCCTGAATATACTTGTATATAGAAGAATAGCCTAGGCTATACCACAATAAACTTTAATATAGCAAAATACACCAAATTACACCAGAATATACTTGAATATACTAGAATATAGCAGAATACACTAGAATATCCTCGAATATACTTGAATATAGCAGAATATACTTGATTATACTAGAATGTAGCAAAATACACTAGAACATACTAGAATACACTAGAATATACTAGAATATACTTCAATAAACAAGAATATAGCAGAATACACAAGAATATACCATGATATACTTGAATATACTAGAATATAGCAAAATACACCAGGATATACCAGAATATACTTGAATACACTAGAATATAGCAAAATACACCAGATTATACAAGAATATACTTGAACATACTATTGTAAACCAGAATAGCCTAGGATATACCAGAATATACTTGAATAAACAAGAATATAGCAGAATACAGTAGAATATACCTGAATATACTTGAATACACTAGAATATAGCAAAATACACCAGATTATACCAGAATATACTTGAATAAACAAGAATATAGCAGAATACAGTAGTAGAATATACCTGAATATACTTGTATATAGAAGAATAGCCTAGGCTATACCACAATAATCTTTAATATAGCACAATACACTAGAATATACTAGAATATACTTGAATATACCAGAATATAGCAGAATACACTAGAATATACATGAATATACTTGTATATAGAAGAATAGCCTAGGCTATACCACAATATACTTTAATGTAGCAGAATACACCAGATTATACCAGAATATACTTGAATATACCTGAATATAGCAGAATACACAAGAATATACCATGATATACTTGAATATATTAGAATATAGCAAAATACACCAGGATATACCAGAATATACTTGAATACACTAGAATATAGCAAAATACACCAGATTATACCAGAATATACTTGAATAAACAAGAATATAGCAGAATACAGTAGAATATACCTGAATATACTTGTACATGGAAGAATAGCCTAGGGTACGTACCTCGGGTACGTGTTCTTTTCGGCGAACACGGGGCTCGCCGTCCTCCGTTCACAGGAGCCTTGCGCTTCCCTCTAGCCATTGACCTGTCAGCTTCGTATCACTTCCTCGAAACGACACAAGCACTTTGACAAGATTGCCTTGTCTCTCTAAACCGGCGAAATTCCCGGGTTTCGGCACCAAAATGTTCGTGTACAAATATTGTTTTCGTTTCGTTGCCTGCTGACACAATACTGAATTCGCAGCCCGAGAATCCCCCACACATTCCAACACAAAACCGTAGCCTTCGGCGCGCGGTCGCCTTATCACCTGGAAACTTTTAATCCCTTTTTCGCGGAACCCCGGCATGTCGTCGCATACCTGCAGATTTCAATGAGGGGTCGGTACCCGATATGTTCCCGACTCTTTGTTTTTCCTAAACATCTGTTCTCCCCCTCATGCGCTTAGCGAATCTCGTGGCTTCCTCCAGTAGCCTGACGGCCCCGGGTGGACTCTTCGGTCCCCCCGTGCTCGTTAAACCTTCATATCAGGGAATATTCCCTCCATTTGTTGAGGTTTTTAGCGGCCTAAGGTAGACGCCTTGCGTCTACCTTTACTCGCTTGGCTTGACCATGCATTCGGACACCTGTGTCGTCGCATTTCCGCCGCCGAGATTCGCACGCATTTACGTCAGCAACACCTAGGATATACCGTAATATACTTGAATACACTAGAATATAGCAAAATACACCAGATTATACCAGAATATACTTGAATAAACAAGGATATAGCAGAATACAGTAGAATATACCTGAATATACTTGAATATACCAGAATATAGCTGAATATACTTCAATATACTAGTGTAAACCAGAATAGCCTAGGATATACCAGAATATACTTGAATACACTAGAATATAGCAAAATACACCAGATTACACCAGAATATACTTGAATATACTAGAATATAGCAAAATACACCAGGATATACCAGAATATACTTGAATACACTTGAATATAGCAAAATACACCAGATTATACCAGAATATACTTGAACATACTATTGTAAACCAGAATAGGCTAGGATATACCAGAATATACTTGAATATACTAGAATATAGCAGAATACACTAGAATATACTAGAATATACTTGAATAAACAAGAATATAGCAGAATACAGTAGAATATACCTGAATATACTTGTATATAGAAGAATAGCCTAGGCTATACCACAATAAACTTTAATATAGCAAAATACACCAGATTACACCAGAATATACTTGAATATACTAGAATATACCAGAATACACTAGAATATCCTCGAATATACTTGAATATAGCAGAATATACTTGATTATACTAGAATGTAGCAAAATACACTAGAACATACTAGAATACACTAGAATATACTAGAATATACTTGACTATACTTGAATATAGCAGAATACACAAGAATATACCATGATATACTTGAATATACTAGAATATAGCAAAATACACCACGATATACCAGAATATACTTGAATACACTAGAATTTAGCAAAATACACCAGAGTATACCAGAATATACTTCAATAAACAAGAATATAGCAGAATACAGTAGAATATACCTGAATATACTTGTATATAGAAGAATAGCCTAGGCTATACCACAATATACTTTAATATAGCAGAATACACAAGAATATACCATGATATACTTGAATATACTAGAATATAGCAAAATACACCACGATATACCAGAATATACTTGAATACACTAGAATATAGCAAAATACACCAGATTATACCAGAATATACTTGAATAAACAAGAATATAGCAGAATACAGTAGAATATACCTGAATATACTTGTATATAGAAGAATAGCCTAGGCTATACCACAATAAACTTTAATATAGCAGAATACACTAGAATATACCAGAATATACTTGAATAAACAAGAATATAGCAGAATACACTAGAAAATACCATGATATACTTGAATATAACAGTATATAGCAGAATAGCCGATGATATACCAGAATATATTTGAATACCCTAGAATATAGCAAAATACACCAAGATATACCAGAATATACTTGAATACACTAGAATATAGCAAAATACACCAGATTATACCAGAATATACTTGAATAAACAAGAATATAGCAGAATACAGTACAATATACCTGAATATACTTGTATATAGAAGAATAGCCTAGGCTATACCACAATAAACTTTAATATAGCAGAATACACTAGAATATACCAGAATATACTTGAATAAACAAGAATATAGCAGAATACACTAGAAAATACCATGATATACTTGAATATAACAGTATATAGCAGAATAGCCGATGATATACCAGAATATATTTGAATACACTAGAATATAGCAAAATACACCAGGATATACAATAATATACTTGAATACACTAGAATATAGCAAAATACACCAGGATATACCAGAATATACTTGAATATACTAGAATATAGCAGAATACACTGGAATATACTAGAATATACTTCAATAAACAAGAATATAGCAGAATACAGTAGAATATCCCTGAATATACTTGTATATAGAGGAATAGCCTAGGCTATACCACAATAAACTTTAATATAGCAAAATACACCAAATTACACCAGAATATACTTGAATATACTAGAATATAGCAGAATACACTAGAATATCCTCGAATATACTTGAATATAGCAGAATATACTTGATTATACTAGAATGTAGCAAAATACACTAGAACATACTAGAATACACTAGAATATACTAGAATATACTTCAATAAACAAGAATATAGCAGAATACACAAGAATATACCATGATATACTTGAATATACTAGAATATAGCAAAATACACCAGGATATACCAGAATATACTTGAATACACTAGAATATAGCAAAATACACCAGATTATACAAGAATATACTTGAACATACTATTGTAAACCAGAATAGCCTAGGATATACCAGAATATACTTGAATAAACAAGAATATAGCAGAATACAGTAGAATATACCTGAATATACTTGAATACACTAGAATATAGCAAAATACACCAGATTATACCAGAATATACTTGAATAAACAAGAATATAGCAGAATACAGTAGTAGAATATACCTGAATATACTTGTATATAGAAGAATAGCCTAGGCTATACCACAATAATCTTTAATATAGCACAATACACTAGAATATACTAGAATATACTTGAATATACCAGAATATAGCAGAATACACTAGAATATACATGAATATACTTGTATATAGAAGAATAGCCTAGGCTATACCACAATATACTTTAATGTAGCAGAATACACCAGATTATACCAGAATATACTTGAATATACTAGAATATAGCAGAATACACTAGAATATACTAGAATATACTTGACTATACCTGAATATAGCAGAATACACAAGAATATACCATGATATACTTGAATATATTAGAATATAGCAAAATACACCAGGATATACCAGAATATACTTGAATACACTAGAATATAGCAAAATACACCAGATTATACCAGAATATACTTGAATAAACAAGAATATAGCAGAATACAGTAGAATATACCTGAATATACTTGTACATGGAAGAATAGCCTAGGGTACGTACCTCGGGTACGTGTTCTTTTCGGCGAACACGGGGCTCGCCGTCCTCCGTTCACAGGAGCCTTGCGCTTCCCTCTAGCCATTGACCTGTCAGCTTCGTATCACTTCCTCGAAACGACACAAGCACTTTGACAAGATTGCCTTGTCTCTCTAAACCGGCGAAATTCCCGGGTTTCGGCACCAAAATGTTCGTGTACAAATATTGTTTTCGTTTCGTTGCCTGCTGACACAATACTGAATTCGCAGCCCGAGAATCCCCCACACAATCCAACACAAAACCGTAGCCTTCGGCGCGCGGTCGCCTTATCACCTGGAAACTTTTAATCCCTTTTTCGCGGAACCCCGGCATGTCGTCGCATACCTGCAGATTTCAATGAGGGGTCGGTACCCGATATGTTCCCGACTCTTTGTTTTTCCTAAACATCTGTTCTCCCCCTCATGCGCTTAGCGAATCTCGTGGCTTCCTCCAGTAGCCTGACGGCCCCGGGTGGACTCTTCGGTCCCCCCGTGCTCGTTAAACCTTCATATCAGGGAATATTCCCTCCATTTGTTGAGGTTTTTAGCGGCCTAAGGTAGACGCCTTGCGTCTACCTTTACTCGCTTGGCTTGACCATGCATTCGGACACCTGTGTCGTCGCATTTCCGCCGCCGAGATTCGCACGCATTTACGTCAGCAACACCTAGGATATACCGTAATATACTTGAATACACTAGAATATAGCAAAATACACCAGATTATACCAGAATATACTTGAATAAACAAGGATATAGCAGAATACAGTAGAATATACCTGAATATACTTGAATATACCAGAATATAGCTGAATATACTTGAATATACTATTGTAAACCAGAATAGCCTAGGATATACCAGAATATACTTGAATACACTAGAATATAGCAAAATACACCAGATTACACCAGAATATACTTGAATATACTAGAATATAGCAAAATACACCAGGATATACCAGAATATACTTGAATACACTTGAATATAGCAAAATACACCAGATTATACCAGAATATACTTGAACATACTATTGTAAACCAGAATAGGCTAGGATATACCAGAATATACTTGAATATACTAGAATATAGCAGAATACACTAGAATATACTAGAATATACTTCAATAAACAAGAATATAGCAGAATACAGTAGAATATCCCTGAATATACTTGTATATAGAAGAATAGCCTAGGCTATACCACAATAAACTTTAATATAGCAAAATACACCAGATTACACCAGAATATACTTGAATATACTAGAATATACCAGAATACACAAGAATATCCTCGAATATACTTGAACATAGCAGAATATACTTGATTATACTAGAATGTAGCAAAATACACTAGAACGTACTAGAATACACTAGAATATACTAGAATATACTTGACTATACTTGAATATAGCAGAATACACAAGAATATACCATGATATACTTGAATATACTAGAATATTGCAAAATACACCACGATATACCAGAATATACTTGAATACACTAGAATTTAGCAAAATACACCAGAGTATACCAGAATATACTTCAATAAACAAGAATATAGCAGAATACAGTAGAATATACCTGAATATACTTGTATATAGAAGAATAGCCTAGGCTATACCACAATATACTTTAATATAGCAGAATACACAAGAATATAACATGATATACTTGAATATACTAGAATATAGCAAAATACACCACGATATACCAGAATATACTTGAATACACTAGAATATAGCAAAATACACCAGATTATACCAGAATATACTTGAATAAACAAGAATATAGCAGAATACAGTAGAATATACCTGAATATACTTGTATATAGAAGAATAGCCTAGGCTATACCACAATAAACTTTAATATAGCAGAATACACTAGAATATACCAGAATATACTTGAATATATCAGAATATAGCAGAATACACTAGAAAATACCATGATATACTTGAATATAACAGTATATAGCAGAATAGCCGATGATATACCAGAATATATTTGAATACACTAGAATATAGCAAAATACACCAAGATATACCAGAATATACTTGAATACACTAGAATATAGCAAAATACACCAGATTATACCAGAATATACTTGAATAAACAAGAATATAGCAGAATACAGTACAATATACCTGAATATACTTGTATATAGAAGAATAGCCTAGGCTATACCACAATAAACTTTAATATAGCAGAATACACTAGAATATACCAGAATATACTTGAATAAACAAGAATATAGCAGAATACACTAGAAAATACCATGATATACTTGAATATAACAGTATATAGCAGAATAGCCGATGATATACCAGAATATATTTGAATACACTAGAATATAGCAAAATACACCAGGATATACAATAATATACTTGAATACACTAGAATATAGCAAAATACACCAGGATATACCAGAATATACTTGAATATACTAGAATATAGCAGAATACACTGGAATATACTAGAATATACTTCAATAAACAAGAATATAGCAGAATACACAAGAATATACCATGATATACTTGAATATACTAGAATATAGCAAAATACACCAGGATATACCAGAATATACTTGAATACACTAGAATATAGCAAAATACACCAGATTATACAAGAATATACTTGAACATACTATTGTAAACCAGAATAGCCTAGGATATACCAGAATATACTTGAATACACTAGAATATAGCAAAATACACCAGATTATACCAGAATATACTTGAACATACTATTGTAAACCAGAATAACCTAGGATATACCAGAATATACTTGAATACACTAGAATATAGCAAAATACACCAGATTATACCAGAATATACTTGAATAAACAAGAATATAGCAGAATAAAGTAGAATATACCTGAATATACTTGTATATAGAAGAATAGCATAGGCTATACCACAATATACTTTAATATAGCAGAATACACTAGAATATACCAGAATATACTTGAATAAACAAGAATATAGCAGAATACACTAGAATATACTAGAATATACTTGAATAAACAAGAAAATAGCAGAATACAGTAGAATATACTTCAATATACTTGAATAAACAAGAATATAGCAGAATACAGTAGAATATACATGAATATACTTGTATATAGAAGAATAGCCTAGGCTATACCACAATAAACTTTAATATAGCAAAATACACCAGATTATACCAGAATATACTTGAATATACTAGAATATAGCAGAATACACTAGAATATCCTCGAATATACTTGAATATATCAGAATATACTTGATTATACTAGAATGTAGCAAAATACACTAGAACATACTAGAATACAATGGAATATACTAGAATATACTTGACTATACTTGAATATAGCAGAATACACAAGGATATACCATGATATACTTGAATATATTAGAATATAGCAAAATACACCAGGATATACCAGAATATACTTGAATACACTAGAATATAGCAAAATACGCCAGATTATACCAGAATATACTTGAATAAACAAGAATATAGCAGAATACAGTACAATATACCTGAATATACTTGTATATAGAAGAATAGCCTAGGCTATACCACAATAAACTTTAATATAGCAGAATACACTAGAATATACCAGAATATACTTGAATAAACAAGAATATAGCAGAATACACTAGAAAATACCATGATATACTTGAATATAACAGTATATAGCAGAATAGCCGATGATATACCAGAATATATTTGAATACACTAGAATATAGCAAAATACACCAGGATATACCAGAATATACTTGAATACACTAGAATATAGCAAAATACACCAGATTATACCAGAATATACTTGAATAAACAAGAATATAGCAGAATACAGTAGAATATACCTGAATATACTTGTATATAGAAGAATAGCCTAGGCTATACCACAATAAACTTTAATATAGCAGAATACACTAGAATATACCAGAATATACTTGAATATATCAGAATATAGGAGAATACACTAGAAAATACCATGATATACTTGAATATAACAGTATATAGCAGAATAGCCGATGATATACCAGAATATATTTGAATACACTAGAATATAGCAAAATACACCAAGATATACCAGAATATACTTGAATACACTAGAATATAGCAAAATACACCAGATTATACCAGAATATACTTGAATAAACAAGAATATAGCAGAATACAGTATAATATACCTGAATATACTTGTATATAGAAGAATAGCCTAGGCTATACCACAATAAACTTTAATATAGCAGAATACACTAGAATATACCAGAATATACTTGAATATATCAGAATATAGCAGAATACACTAGAAAATACCAGGATATACTTGAATATAACAGTATATAGCAGAATAGCCTAGGATATACCAGAATATACTTGAATACACTAGAATATAGCAAAATACACCAGATTACACCAGAATATACTTGAATATACTAGAATATAGCAAAATACACCAGGATATACCAGAATATACTTGAATACACTTGAATATAGCAAAATACACCAGATTATACCAGAATATACTTGAACATACTATTGTAAACCAGAATAGGCTAGGATATACCAGAATATACTTGAATATACTAGAATATAGCAGAATACACTAGAATATACTAGAATATACTTCAATAAACAAGAATATAGCAGAATACAGTATAATATCCCTGAATATACTTGTATATAGAAGAATAGCCTAGGCTATACCACAATAAACTTTAATATAGCAAAATACACCAGATTACACCAGAATATACTTGAATATACTAGAATATACTTGACTATACTTGAATATAGCAGAATACACAAGAATATACCATGATATACTTGAATATACTAGAATATTGCAAAATACACCACGATATACCAGAATATACTTGAATACACTAGAATTTAGCAAAATACACCAGAGTATACCAGAATATACTTCAATAAACAAGAATATAGCAGAATACAGTAGAATATACCTGAATATACTTGTATATAGAAGAATAGCCTAGGCTATACCACAATATACTTTAATATAGCAGAATACACAAGAATATACCATGATATACTTGAATATACTAGAATATAGCAAAATACACCAGGATATACCAGAATATACTTGAATACACTAGAATATAGCAAAATACACCAGATTATACAAGAATATACTTGAACATACTATTGTAAACCAGAATAGCCTAGGATATACCAGAATATACTTGAATACACTAGAATATAGCAAAATACACCAGATTATACCAGAATATACTTGAACATACTATTGTAAACCAGAATAACCTAGGATATACCAGAATATACTTGAATACACTAGAATATAGCAAAATACACCAGATTATACCAGAATATACTTGAATAAACAAGAATATAGCAGAATAAAGTAGAATATACCTGAATATACTTGTATATAGAAGAATAGCATAGGCTATACCACAATATACTTTAATATAGCAGAATACACTAGAATATACCAGAATATACTTGAATAAACAAGAATATAGCAGAATACACTAGAATATACTAGAATATACTTGAATAAACAAGAAAATAGCAGAATACAGTAGAATATACTTCAATATACTTGAATAAACAAGAATATAGCAGAATACAGTAGAATATACATGAATATACTTGTATATAGAAGAATAGCCTAGGCTATACCACAATAAACTTTAATATAGCAAAATACACCAGATTATACCAGAATATACTTGAATATACTAGAATATAGCAGAATACACTAGAATATCCTCGAATATACTTGAATATATCAGAATATACTTGATTATACTAGAATGTAGCAAAATACACTAGAACATACTAGAATACAATGGAATATACTAGAATATACTTGACTATACTTGAATATAGCAGAATACACAAGGATATACCATGATATACTTGAATATATTAGAATATAGCAAAATACACCAGGATATACCAGAATATACTTGAATACACTAGAATATAGCAAAATACGCCAGATTATACCAGAATATACTTGAATAAACAAGAATATAGCAGAATACAGTAGAATATACCTGAATATACTTGTATATAGAAGAATAGCCTAGGCTATACCACAATAAACTTTAATATAGCAGAATACACTAGAATATACCAGAATATACTTGAATAAACAAGAATATAGCAGAATACACTAGAACATACCATGATATACTTGAATATAACAGTATATAGCAGAATAGCCGATGATATACCAGAATATATTTGAATACACTAGAATATAGCAAAATACACCAGGATATACCATAATATACTTGAATACACTAGAATATAGCAAAATACACCAGGATATACCAGAATATACTTGAATATACTAGAATATAGCAGAATACACTGGAATATACTAGAATATACTTGTATATAGAAGAATAGCATAGGCTATACTACAATATACTTTAATATAGCAGAATACACTAGAATATACCAGAATATACTTGAATAAACAAGAATATAGCAGAATACACTAGAATATACTAGAATATACTTGAATATACCAGAATATAGCAGAATACACTAGAATATACTAGAATATACTTGAATAAAGAAGAATATAGCAGAATACAGCAGAATATACCTGAATATACTTGTATATAGAAGAATAGCCAAGGCTATACCACAATATACTTTAATATAGCAGAATACACTAGAATATCCTCGAATATACTTGAATATAGCAGAATATACTTGATTATACTAGAATGTAGCAAAATACACTAGAACATACTAGAATACACTAGAACATACTAGAATATACTTGACTATACTTGAATATAGCAGAATACACAAGAATATACCATGATATACTTGAATATATTAGAATATAGCAAAAGACACCAGGATATACCAGAATACACTAGAATATACTAGAATATACTTGAATAAACAAGAAAATAGCAGAATACAGTAGAATATACTTGAATATACTTGAATAAACAAGAATATAGCAGAATACAGTAGAATATACATGAATATACTTGTATATAGAAGAATAGCCTGGCTATACCACAATAAACTTTAATATAGCAAAATACACCAGATTATACCAGAATATACTTGAATATACTAGAATATAGCAGAATACACTAGAATATCCTCGAATATACTTGAATATAGCAGAATATACTTGATTATACTAGAATGTAGCAAAATACACTAGAACATACTAGAATACAATGGAATATACTAGAATATACTTGACTATACTTGAATATAGCAGAATACACAAGGATATACCATGATATACTTGAATATATTAGAATATAGCAAAATACACCAGGATATACCAGAATATACTTGAATAAACAAGAATATAGCAGAATACAGTAGAATATACCTGAATATACTTGAATAAACAAGAATATAGCAGAATACACTAGAAAATACCATGATATTCTTGAATATAACAGTATATAGCAGAATAGCCGATGATATACCAGAATATATTTGAATACACTAGAATATAGCAAAATACACCAGGATATACCATAATATACTTGAATACACTAGAATATAGCAAAATACACCAGGATATACCAGAATATACTTGAATATACTAGAATATAGCAGAATACACTAGAATATACTAGAATATACTTCAATAAACAAGAATATAGCAGAATACATTAGAATATCCCTGAATATACTTGTATATAGAAGAATAGCCTAGGCTATACCACAATAAACTTTAATATAGCAAAATACACCAGATTACACCAGAATATACTTGAATATACTAGAATATAGCAGAATACACTAGAATATCCTCGAATATACTTGAATATAGCAGAATATACTTGATTATACTAGAATATACTTGAATATACCAGAATAGAGCAGAATACACTAGAATATACTAGGATATACTTGAATAAACAAGAAAATAGCAGAATACAGTAGAATATACATGAATATACTTGTATATAGAAGAATAGCCTAGGCTATACCACAATAAACTTTAATATAGCAAAATACACCACATTATACCAGAATATACTTGAATATACTAAAATATAGAAGAATACACTAGAATATCCTCGAATATACTTGAATATATCAGAATATACTTGATTATACTAGAATGTAGCAAAATACACTAGAACATACTAGAATACACTGGAATATACTAGAATATACTTGACTATACTTGAATATAGCAGAATACACAAGGATATACCATGATATACTTGAATATATTAGAATATAGCAAAATACACCAGGATATACCAGAATATACTTGAATACACTAGAATATAGCAAAATACGCCAGATTATACCAGAATATACTTGAATAAACAAGAATATAGCAGAATACAGTAGAATATACCTGAATATACTTGTATATAGAAGAATAGCCTAGGCTATACCACAATAAACTTTAATATAGCAGAATACACTAGAATATACCAGAATATACTTGAATAAACAAGAATATAGCAGAATACACTAGAAAATACCATGATATACTTGAATATAACAGTATATAGCAGAATAGCCGATGATATACCAGAATATATTTGAATACACTAGAATATAGCAAAATACACCAGGATATACCATAATATACTTGAATACACTAGAATATAGCAAAATACACCAGGATATACCAGAATATACTTGAATATACTAGAATATAGCAGAATACACTGGAATATACTAGAATATACTTCAATAAACAAGAATATAGCAGAATACAGTAGAATATCCCTGAATATACTTGTATATAGAAGAATAGCCTAGGCTATACCACAATAAACTTTAATATAGCAAAATACACCAGATTACACCAGAATATACTTGAACATACTATTGTAAACCAGAATAGCCTAGGATATACCAGAATATACTTGAATACACTAGAATATAGCAAAATACACCAGATTATACCAGAATATACTTGAATAAACAAGAATATAGCAGAATAAAGTAGAATATACCTGAATATACTTGTATATAGAAGAATAGCCTAGGCTATACCACAATAAACTTTAATATAGCAGAATACACTAGAATATACCAGAATATACTTGAATAAACAAGAATATAGCAGAATACACTAGAAAATACCATGATATACTTGAATATAACAGTATATAGCAGAATAGCCGATGATATACCAGAATATATTTGAATACACTAGAATATAGCAAAATACACCAGGATATACCATAATATACTTGAATACACTAGAATATAGCAAAATACACCAGGATATACCAGAATATACTTGAATATACTAGAATATAGCAGAATACACTGGAATATACTAGAATATACTTCAATAAACAAGAATATAGCAGAATACAGTAGAATATCCCTGAATATACTTGTATATAGAAGAATAGCCTAGGCTATACCACAATAAACTTTAATATAGCAAAATACACCAGATTACACCAGAATATACTTGAACATACTATTGTAAACCAGAATAGCCTAGGATATACCAGAATATACTTGAATACACTAGAATATAGCAAAATACACCAGATTATACCAGAATATACTTGAATAAACAAGAATATAGCAGAATAAAGTAGAATATACCTGAATATACTTGTATATAGAAGAATAGCATAGGCTATACCACAATATACTTTAATATAGCAGAATACACTAGAATATACCAGAATATACTTGAATAAACAAGAATATAGCAGAATACACTAGAAAATACCATGATATACTTCAATAAACAAGAATATAGCAGAATACAGTAGAATATCCCTGAATATACTTGTATATAGAAGAATAGCCTAGGCTATACCACAATAAACTTTAATATAGCAAAATACACCAGATTATACCAGAATATACTTGAATATACAAGAATATAGCAGAATACACTAGAATATCCTCGAATATACTTGAATATATCAGAATATACTTGATTATACTAGAATGTAGCAAAATACACTAGAACATACTAGAATACAATGGAATATACTAGAATATACTTGACTATACTTGAATATAGCAGAATACACAAGGATATACCATGATATACTTGAAT
>NW_027489852.1:0-22539 GCF_050948215.1 Halictus rubicundus | reverse complement strand
AAGAATATATTTCGCAGAAGTTATAAGGGAATAGCAATCCCTAAGACCCCTATCCTATAAATTCCAAATTCAAGAAAACAAGATCTATTCAAATTAAAACATTGATAAAGAAATAATGAGAAAATACCTGTGAAATTTCTTCTTAACTGTTGAAAACAAAACACGAGGCCCTGGGGTGACCGAGGAACCAGTCAGTGAGGTGAACAGCGAACCCACATTGCATCCAATGGCCGGCCTCACACTTAAAACACTGAAAATAAATAATAACATGTATTCAACGGCAGAAGGTAAAGTTTTCAAGCTACTACACGCGGTAAGGAAAATAAATTGTAGGGACAACTTCAGAATAAATGAAGGGATCGTTTGCGGTGCAATTAGAAATCGTCTGTACCTGAAATACTTGCACTTGTGAAGACTTCATTTAACGTTTATGAACTCAATGGATACATATACAATAGTATATCATGAATAAATTACTTCTGTGAATTTGATTGCAAAGTTTAAGAACATTGACCCCTTCGACTCGATAATTTCATAGGGTGGATAATAAAAATCTCCTTGTGGATTTTAACCAAAGAACCCTCCCCCGCCCTAAAGATCATATTCGGTCATTCAAAATAGGTAGAATTTTTCATCAAAATAGACAGTTTTTTTCGAATATCTCGGAAAATAAAGAGACCGCAGCACAGTGCGGACAAATGGCCTGTTTTCGGGCACTTCTCGTAATTTGGTTATTAATGTATATATTAATATATATATATATAAGGCACTAAAACTCAAGGAACGTAAAGAATATATTTCGCAGAAGTTATAAGGGAATAGCAATCCCTAAGACCCCTATCCTATAAATTCCAAATTCAAGAAAACAAGATCTATTCAAATTAAAACATTGATAAAGAAATAATGAGAAAATACCTGTGAAATTTCTTCTTAACTGTTGAAAACAAAACACGAGGCCCTGGGGTGACTGAGGAACCAGTCAGTGAGGTGAACAGCGAACCCACATTGCATCCAATGGCCGGCCTCACACTTAAAACACTGAAAATAAATAATAACATGTATTCAACGGCAGAAGGTAAAGTTTTCAAGCTACTACACGCGGTAAGGAAAATAAATTGTAGGGACAACTTCAGAATAAATGAAGGGATCGTTTGCGGTGCAATTAGAAATCGTCTGTACCTGAAATACTTGCACTTGTGAAGACTTCATTTAACGTTTATGAACTCAATGGATACATATACAATAGTATATCATGAATAAATTACTTCTGTGAATTTGATTGCAAAGTTTAAGAACATTGACCCCTTCGACTCGATAATTTCATAGGGTGGATAATAAAAATCTCCTTGTGGATTTTAACCAAAGAACCCTCCCCCGCCCTAAAGATCAAATTCGGTCATTCAAAATAGGCAGAATTTTTCATCAAAATAGACAGTTTTTTTCGAATATCTCGGAAAATAAAGAGACCGCAGCACAGTGCGGACAAATGGCCTGTTTTCGGGCACTTCTCGTAATTTGGTTATTAATGTATATATTAATATATATATATATATATAAGGCACTAAAACTCAAGGAACGTAAAGAATATATTTCGCAGAAGTTATAAGGGAATAGCAATCCCTAAGACCCCTATCCTATAAATTCCAAATTCAAGAAAACAAGATCTATTCAAATTAAAACATTGATAAAGAAATAATGAGAAAATACCTGTGAAATTTCTTCTTAACTGTTGAAAACAAAACACGAGGCCCTGGGGTGACCGAGGAACCAGTCAGTGAGGTGAACAGCGAACCCACATTGCATCCAATGGCCGGCCTCACACTTAAAACACTGAAAATAAATAATAACATGTATTCAACGGCAGAAGGTAAAGTTTTCAAGCTACTACACGCGGTAAGGAAAATAAATTGTAGGGACAACTTCAGAATAAATGAAGGGATCGTTTGCGGTGCAATTAGAAATCGTCTGTACCTGAAATACTTGCACTTGTGAAGACTTCATTTAACGTTTATGAACTCAATGGATACATATACAATAGTATATCATGAATAAATTACTTCTGTGAATTTGATTGGAAAGTTTAAGAACATTGACCCCTTCGACTCGATAATTTCATAGGGTGGATAATAAAAATCTCCTTGTGGATTTTAACCAAAGAACCCTCCCCCGCCCTAAAGATCAAATTCGGTCATTCAAAATAGGCAGAATTTTTCATCAAAATAGACAGTTTTTTTCGAATATCTCGGAAAATAAAGAGACCGCAGCACAGTGCGGACAAATGGCCTGTTTTCGGGCACTTCTCGTAATTTGGTTATTAATGTATATATTAATATATATATATAAGGCACTAAAACTCAAGGAACGTAAAGAATATATTTCGCAGAAGTTATAAGGGAATAGCAATCCCTAAGACCCCTATCCTATAAATTCCAAATTCAAGAAAACAAGATCTATTCAAATTAAAACATTGATAAAGAAATAATGAGAAAATACCTGTGAAATTTCTTCTTAACTGTTGAAAACAAAACACGAGGCCCTGGGGTGACTGAGGAACCAGTCAGTGAGGTGAACAGCGAACCCACATTGCATCCAATGGCCGGCCTCACACTTAAAACACTGAAAATAAATAATAACATGTATTCAACGGCAGAAGGTAAAGTTTTCAAGCTACTACACGCGGTAAGGAAAATAAATTGTAGGGACAACTTCAGAATAAATGAAGGGATCGTTTGCGGTGCAATTAGAAATCGTCTGTACCTGAAATACTTGCACTTGTGAAGACTTCATTTAACGTTTATGAACTCAATGGATACATATACAATAGTATATCATGAATAAATTACTTCTGTGAATTTGATTGCAAAGTTTAAGAACATTGACCCCTTCGACTCGATAATTTCATAGGGTGGATAATAAAAATCTCCTTGTGGATTTTAACCAAAGAACCCTCCCCCGCCCTAAAGATCAAATTCGGTCATTCAAAATAGGCAGAATTTTTCATCAAAATAGACAGTTTTTTTCGAATATCTCGGAAAATAAAGAGACCGCAGCACAGTGCGGACAAATGGCCTGTTTTCGGGCACTTCTCGTAATTTGGTTATTAATGTATATATTAATATATATATATATATATATATAAGGCACTAAAACTCAAGGAACGTAAAGAATATATTTCGCAGAAGTTATAAGGGAATAGCAATCCCTAAGACCCCTATCCTATAAATTCCAAATTCAAGAAAACAAGATCTATTCAAATTAAAACATTGATAAAGAAATAATGAGAAAATACCTGTGAAATTTCTTCTTAACTGTTGAAAACAAAACACGAGGCCCTGGGGTGACCGAGGAACCAGTCAGTGAGGTGAACAGCGAACCCACATTGCATCCAATGGCCGGCCTCACACTTAAAACACTGAAAATAAATAATAACATGTATTCAACGGCAGAAGGTAAAGTTTTCAAGCTACTACACGCGGTAAGGAAAATAAATTGTAGGGACAACTTCAGAATAAATGAAGGGATCGTTTGCGGTGCAATTAGAAATCGTCTGTACCTGAAATACTTGCACTTGTGAAGACTTCATTTAACGTTTATGAACTCAATGGATACATATACAATAGTATATCATGAATAAATTACTTCTGTGAATTTGATTGGAAAGTTTAAGAACATTGACCCCTTCGACTCGATAATTTCATAGGGTGGATAATAAAAATCTCCTTGTGGATTTTAACCAAAGAACCCTCCCCCGCCCTAAAGATCAAATTCGGTCATTCAAAATAGGCAGAATTTTTCATCAAAATAGACAGTTTTTTTCGAATATCTCGGAAAATAAAGAGACCGCAGCACAGTGCGGACAAATGGCCTGTTTTCGGGCACTTCTCGTAATTTGGTTATTAATGTATATATTAATATATATATATAAGGCACTAAAACTCAAGGAACGTAAAGAATATATTTCGCAGAAGTTATAAGGGAATAGCAATCCCTAAGACCCCTATCCTATAAATTCCAAATTCAAGAAAACAAGATCTATTCAAATTAAAACATTGATAAAGAAATAATGAGAAAATACCTGTGAAATTTCTTCTTAACTGTTGAAAACAAAACACGAGGCCCTGGGGTGACGGAGGAACCAGTCAGTGAGGTGAACAGCGAACCCACATTGCATCCAATGGCCGGCCTCACACTTAAAACACTGAAAATAAATAATAACATGTATTCAACGGCAGAAGGTAAAGTTTTCAAGCTACTACACGCGGTAAGGAAAATAAATTGTAGGGACAACTTCAGAATAAATGAAGGGATCGTTTGCGGTGCAATTAGAAATCGTCTGTACCTGAAATACTTGCACTTGTGAAGACTTCATTTAACGTTTATGAACTCAATGGATACATATACAATAGTATATCATGAATAAATTACTTCTGTGAATTTGATTGGAAAGTTTAAGAACATTGACCCCTTCGACTCGATAATTTCATAGGGTGGATAATAAAAATCTCCTTGTGGATTTTAACCAAAGAACCCTCCCCCGCCCTAAAGATCAAATTCGGTCATTCAAAATAGGCAGAATTTTTCATCAAAATAGACAGTTTTTTTCGAATATCTCGGAAAATAAAGAGACCGCAGCACAGTGCGGACAAATGGCCTGTTTTCGGGCACTTCTCGTAATTTGGTTATTAATGTATATATTAATATATATATATAAGGCACTAAAACTCAAGGAACGTAAAGAATATATTTCGCAGAAGTTATAAGGGAATAGCAATCCCTAAGACCCCTATCCTATAAATTCCAAATTCAAGAAAACAAGATCTATTCAAATTAAAACATTGATAAAGAAATAATGAGAAAATACCTGTGAAATTTCTTCTTAACTGTTGAAAACAAAACACGAGGCCCTGGGGTGACTGAGGAACCAGTCAGTGAGGTGAACAGCGAACCCACATTGCATCCAATGGCCGGCCTCACACTTAAAACACTGAAAATAAATAATAACATGTATTCAACGGCAGAAGGTAAAGTTTTCAAGCTACTACACGCGGTAAGGAAAATAAATTGTAGGGACAACTTCAGAATAAATGAAGGGATCGTTTGCGGTGCAATTAGAAATCGTCTGTACCTGAAATACTTGCACTTGTGAAGACTTCATTTAACGTTTATGAACTCAATGGATACATATACAATAGTATATCATGAATAAATTACTTCTGTGAATTTGATTGGAAAGTTTAAGAACATTGACCCCTTCGACTCGATAATTTCATAGGGTGGATAATAAAAATCTCCTTGTGGATTTTAACCAAAGAACCCTCCCCCGCCCTAAAGATCAAATTCGGTCATTCAAAATAGGCAGAATTTTTCATCAAAATAGACAGTTTTTTTCGAATATCTCGGAAAATAAAGAGACCGCAGCACAGTGCGGACAAATGGCCTGTTTTCGGGCACTTCTCGTAATTTGGTTATTAATGTATATATTAATATATATATATAAGGCACTAAAACTCAAGGAACGTAAAGAATATATTTCGCAGAAGTTATAAGGGAATAGCAATCCCTAAGACCCCTATCCTATAAATTCCAAATTCAAGAAAACAAGATCTATTCAAATTAAAACATTGATAAAGAAATAATGAGAAAATACCTGTGAAATTTCTTCTTAACTGTTGAAAACAAAACACGAGGCCCTGGGGTGACGGAGGAACCAGTCAGTGAGGTGAACAGCGAACCCACATTGCATCCAATGGCCGGCCTCACACTTAAAACACTGAAAATAAATAATAACATGTATTCAACGGCAGAAGGTAAAGTTTTCAAGCTACTACACGCGGTAAGGAAAATAAATTGTAGGGACAACTTCAGAATAAATGAAGGGATCGTTTGCGGTGCAATTAGAAATCGTCTGTACCTGAAATACTTGCACTTGTGAAGACTTCATTTAACGTTTATGAACTCAATGGATACATATACAATAGTATATCATGAATAAATTACTTCTGTGAATTTGATTGCAAAGTTTAAGAACATTGACCCCTTCGACTCGATAATTTCATAGGGTGGATAATAAAAATCTCCTTGTGGATTTTAACCAAAGAACCCTCCCCCGCCCTAAAGATCAAATTCGGTCATTCAAAATAGGCAGAATTTTTCATCAAAATAGACAGTTTTTTTCGAATATCTCGGAAAATAAAGAGACCGCAGCACAGTGCGGACAAATGGCCTGTTTTCGGGCACTTCTCGTAATTTGGTTATTAATGTATATATTAATATATATATATAAGGCACTAAAACTCAAGGAACGTAAAGAATATATTTCGCAGAAGTTATAAGGGAATAGCAATCCCTAAGACCCCTATCCTATAAATTCCAAATTCAAGAAAACAAGATCTATTCAAATTAAAACATTGATAAAGAAATAATGAGAAAATACCTGTGAAATTTCTTCTTAACTGTTGAAAACAAAACACGAGGCCCTGGGGTGACCGAGGAACCAGTCAGTGAGGTGAACAGCGAACCCACATTGCATCCAATGGCCGGCCTCACACTTAAAACACTGAAAATAAATAATAACATGTATTCAACGGCAGAAGGTAAAGTTTTCAAGCTACTACACGCGGTAAGGAAAATAAATTGTAGGGACAACTTCAGAATAAATGAAGGGATCGTTTGCGGTGCAATTAGAAATCGTCTGTACCTGAAATACTTGCACTTGTGAAGACTTCATTTAACGTTTATGAACTCAATGGATACATATACAATAGTATATCATGAATAAATTACTTCTGTGAATTTGATTGGAAAGTTTAAGAACATTGACCCCTTCGACTCGATAATTTCATAGGGTGGATAATAAAAATCTCCTTGTGGATTTTAACCAAAGAACCCTCCCCCGCCCTAAAGATCAAATTCGGTCATTCGAAATAGGCAGAATTTTTCATCAAAATAGACAGTTTTTTGCGAATATCTCAGAAAATAAAGAGACAATTCATGTCAATTTTCATCCTAATATAAATTTTTTTGCAAAAGAAATATATTTTATATGGTGATATAGACTTACATTGAATTTTGCACAGTAAATTTTGAATCTAACTCAAGACTAACTCAAACCTACCTCGAAAACTAATCCAAATGTAGTCCAAACCAAACCCGATAATACGTACTTACACCCGGCACGTCGAGAAATGGCGTTCGTTAGTAGCGCGACCATTGCAAATGGCTGCTCTGAGGTGACTACGTGCCGGAAAGTTAAAAACGAGGTAGGTCGAAACAAAAAAACGCGAAGTCCGCGACGCGACTTTTAGGGGAAAACAACCGAAGAAATCGATCGCCGCGACGCACTTGGTTGTGACAACGGCCGCCGAAGGGCACAAACACCGTGATATATCTGTAGAAATAGTCGCGCGATCGTACCATGCTGACACATACGCACCCCTCGGACGTACACATACAGGCAAAATTCAATGTAGTAGTAACTCCAGTTTTTCGCGAATATTTCATAAATTAATGCTGAACAGCGGTTATATGTATAGGAGAAAGTTCAGAATATTGAGTTTTACAGTATATTTAAATTTTATCAAAATCGGTGCGGCGCGGCGCGGGGGCATCTCCTGGGCACTCGGGTAACCGGGTAAATAAGATATATTAAATAAATAAGATGACATTTGCGCCAAAAACGACAACATTTGGTGTGCAGCATGTAAAAAAGGACTAGAATAATCTATGTCATATTTCGAAAAGAGCGGTTCGGGGTGGGGGTGTCCAAAAGTCTTATTAACCCTTAGCACTCGAATGATGACTGTAATGCACCACTAAAAATTGTTGTATCATTATTCAAAATATTTTTTACATTATCAAATTTGTTTGTATTTAATAAATTACTAAACATTCGGTATTGTACGAGTAAGTTGCACTATTTTCGTATATATAACATGAAAAAAAATATATAGGAGGGCAATATTCTAGGTCGGAAGAAATGTTTCATTTTGGAATTGAAATAGCTTCGAGTGCAAAGGGTTAAACAACATTTTTATATAAAACTTAAAAAGTTACATACCTTCATCGCGTAGATCTGGTTCGACGGTTCGACGGCTTCGGCAAGACTAACTCGCAAGCTCCGTCAGCCGGATGACCTGACTACTTCAGTGGGGGGATTTTCGTCGGGGTTTTTGCGCATGCGCGTCCGGCGCAGTAATGTATCTATATTGTGACGACAGTAGTGGGGTACTATTATTGGCAGGAAAAACCGGAAGTGTCCAGGACGAGACGACGAAACAAGCGTGTTACATATTTTTGATAAATTATTATTACCATTTGATTGGCATACACATGTTATACATTCATTTTTCATAATCAAATCATTTTGCGAAATTATACGGGATGACTAAAGTACCCCATTTTAGCCAAAATTGTACTTTAATCATGCTACAATCGTCGCGCCTGCGCCAACAAATCCGATCAATATCCCATCACTAGACCAACAAGGAAGCGAATCTTCCACCAATATCTCCTTCTTTTTCCTGCATACGATCATGTCCCTGCGCAGACCAGGACCTTACAGAAGTGGCCCCTTACCTAGGCGGATTGCAATTTCCAGGAAGACCGTCATGGACCCAGATTTAATTGAATATTTGTGTTTTAATGTTTTGATTCGAAAGTCGATCAGCTCGAAGTCGCTGATTACGAAATTGAACGCAAAATTTAAAAAAACAAAATGGCAGATCCAATATGGCGAACGTGTACGTTACGAAATTGTTCGTTCTGTTAAAAAATTAGTATTCTAAGGTTTTCGGGATCGCCGGTTACAGATCTGCACTCAAAATTTAAAAAAATGGCGGTCGTGTATTTGCAAAAATTATTTGATTTCCGCAAAAATTTGAAATATAATGTTTTGAGGTCTCTGATTGTGGACGTAAATTTTGAAATTAAAAAATATCACTGATTCAAATTTTTTTAATCACAAGGAAAACTTTCCTTGTAAAACGAATTTCGGTATCGCACGATGCTGAAAAATTACATTAAAAAAACATAAGTCGTGTCTCTGAGAGTAAAACTGTCGCGATTTACTCTCGAGAGAAAAATTCGTCAGTGTTTTATTTTGCAAGATAGGAATAGCACTCTCCGATAGCATTGGAGATCTCAAACGGCCACGCACCCTTAAGGGGGCTGGCATGGTTTGAAATCCATATACGTATGCAAGGGTCAAAATCTAGACAAACTGCCGCTTCAATATTGCAATGAGCAGTTTAGAAGTGGTCAATTGTGTTTCCTAAAAGTCCAATCTACGTCTGTATAGAGTCCAAATTGCGAATTTCTACCTCATCGTGGAGTAATTTGTAATATTCGGCAGAAAATTCGAATTCTGAAGCAAGTATGACGTCACAAGATGGCTGCCGCTAAGAGATTCTCTTAATTTCGAGAGATTTAGTGTTCGTATCGAAAAAAAGGCTCTATACAGACGTAGCAAAGACATGTACAAACACGGTGGTATGCATTTTTAATTGATTACTTACTTATTGAAGACGTAAAATGTTTAGAAAAAAAGGCACAGCGTAACACAGCGTGACAGTCAAGGCCAAATGCCTGCCGGCCCCCGAATTTAAAATGTCTTGTAACTATGCGAATCCCCTTTCTGATGCAGCTGTGAATCCCCTGTCTCGTTCCCTTTATTGTTACCCCTATACGATACCCCTATTACCTTTGTATGAAGCAGATTATGTACAGGGTGTATAAATAGTAACGGTCATCCGTCCTAGGGATGAATCTACATCTCTGGATCGGTGGACGTTTATAAGAGAAACTTGCCGTAAAATTGTTTATAACGAAGAAACTTGTTGTTACAGTTTCTTTTTTACATTGACACCTTCTGCTGATCGAGAAGAGAAAAAGCTTGAAAGGAACAATATGTCGCAAACAAATAGTTATTGAGATAGAAGCTGTTAAAGTTTTTGCAAAATTGGATTGTGTGGAGTTTACACATATAGGAAATATGAAAGTGATTACTAGGTGACAATCTAACAAAATATCAGAATTTAAAATTACTTTGGAAATTATTGCGATATTTATAAAATAATGATTCTTAAACAAAAAATATTCTGTAATAATTATAGAATAAAAAAAAACAGAATAAATACAATCTACAAGTACTGACAAAATTCAATCGTTCTTATGGAGATCCTTAGTAGAAAACGCTGTTTTTTTCTTCGTCAACCGATTTCGATGAAATTTTCAGTATGCGTATCAGTAACATTGATGTACTTGAATAATGATGCAGAATAAAACAATTACGCTGCACAAGAATGTGCTGTGAAAACATGGAATGGCACGGTAGGAGCCGCTTGCTTCCCCTACCAAATCTCTTTCGCGCAGCTCGCATCTTTACCGGGCTGCGCTGCCCCTTCGTCTTTTCCCTCGTACGACTCAGCTTAGCCGACCACGTTGGTGGGAAAAGCGTTTTGCCAGGAGCAGGCATCTGTTCCCACAGATGACCTACATGGCGTTGATCGAAATAAAACATCGAAGTACCTCGAAACGATCAAGTAACAAGACATACAACCCAGATATTTTCTTTGTAGAAATGTTCTAGCGAGAAATGAAAAATTCCGTCTTCAGGACAAATATTTACCAAATGCAGTTTTTAAATATTCAAGACAGGCCCGAATAAAAAACGGTAATAAAAAGTAACCCTCAAATTTTTCTCTACGATTGTGACCAATTGCAATTTTTTGAAAAAAATTCTGTTGGTTTGTGACACTAATTTTTCTAATATCTCGAAAAGATTAAAGTCGTTTGGTCCAATTATTAAAAAATTGTCTTATTACAGTTGTGGACATTACACGACGCTGTAATACTGGTATAACACTATCATCGAATAGGGGGTAGAAACGCAATTATCAGGTAGCATCCTCGTAACAGGCTCTGCTCTAAAGACAGAGGAAAATATTATTTCAGTAAATGGTTCAATTTATTCCAAATCGTTTGCATACTTGGAGAATTACGCGTTTGATTTTAGTGACTTTTTTGTTATTTCGATAAGTCCTCGTTTGCGAAAAGTCAGAGTATTTTATTTGAACAATAAAACGATTCACTCGTTCGATTCTCACTCTCCTTCAAAATACTATTTCATCGGAACTGTGTAATAACGATCGCGTTACGAACGCTGCAAACAATCTTGTTTTATCTGCATTTCGTTTTTCTTATTTGATTTTCCTCAAATGAATTCACAGAGTCGGTCGTTGAAATTGTCGCGCGTGTATGGCAATCGCGATTTCATTCGTGCAAGAAAAATCAAATTAATTTTCCCCACGTAGACATTCAATATTACATATGAAGCATAGAACGATTCAGAGAGAAACTCTTCGCGTTTTTGTAATCATATATTGTTCACATTTCGTAAGAGGATGTGTTGCGTTTGATAAAATGTTACACCTTAAAGAAATATTGCCGAAACAAACGCTGGTAGCGAACGCGTTAATTATTTCTATCGGTGTGTTGTCTCACCACTGTATTAATACGAAAATGTGTGCAAAATCGAGGGTGCGCAACAAGATCCAGCAACTCGTAACAGCGTCCCTGGCAACGGACATAGTCGCCAGATCAATACTTGTCGCCGCTCGAATTTCCTCTTCTTTTTTTTTTTTTAAGGGTGAGGGGGAAAATGCCGTACGCACACCCCAGAATGGGGTAGTGTGGGGCTCAGGTCGCAGACGTTCGGCGTACCCATACCCACTAAAAACCTAACCTCACTAGGGATGGTCAATAGACCGCCCCTCTACTTCCACGCTCCTAGCCCGTGGTATGAGAGAGAATGAGGCCCCACTGTCCGCATTTCTCTCCTTCACTCTTCTCACGGAACTCTTCCCCACATGTTCTTGGCTCTTTTGAATTTCCTCTTCTACAAGTCTTCTGCAAACAGAGGGTAACTTTGTCCCCTCAATTCGTGCTCTCCCTCCTCATCTAGGGACACTGAACGTGGAACGAACGAGGAGTTCATGCAATAAATGAGGTTGCAACAGGCGAGGTTATACTGTAATTATTAATATTTCCATCGATATTTTACCGATCGTATATGACACCACATTTTAAAAGAGGACGTTTTGAAGAATATCATATGATGAAGCTTGTTGCCAAAACAACCGCTAGTAGCAAACACTAGTAGCAAACGCGTTAATTATTTCTCTCTCCGTCGTCATGTTTTCTATAATCGTATCAATTGGTCACAGATTAAATCTGTGATTAAATCATCTGATTAAATCTGGATGAATTCAAAAACTGTAAGCAATTCTCCCTCTAAATTCTCCTCCCTCGGCCTGGGTTCGGCCTGAAAGAGTATGCTTCTGTTTCAACTGAAGAAAAGAGTGGTATTTGCTGAGAACACGTGGGTGGTGCCCACCGCGACACACATTTTGTGCAAAAGACTTATGTTGCGCAAAAAAAATTGCCCTTTCTATGGGCGATGCTTTATTTCTAGAGAAACTGTTTGTCCCTGAGCCTCGTGGCTGGAAGAATTATGGCAGTGGAACTAACAAAAGTGAGAACACCTCTCCTCACCGGAACAATGTTTCTCTTTCCTTGCGTCGCACAGTGTGTCGTCCAATGGAAAAAAGTCCGAAAATCAAAGTGTAAGATCTGCAAATTTATGTATCCTAAAATGTTCGTAACAAAACGTAGTTTCTAAAACTGCCTTAAATTTTAACTGAATAAATCAATTTGTTATTAAAATTGAGGCTGAAACTTCACTGTCAAATTCCGCGCATTTTTTAAAACATGCGTCCCTCGCAAGCTATTTGGTTTTTTAATTTGATTTTTACAGGGTGTGTTTAGCATTATTAGACCTTCAATCTCCCAAAAAGTTTTTTTAAATTATCGCAGTTTGTCCTAATTTTTTATGTTTAACATTTATCAACTTTGATTAGAGTTTTAAAAAAAGTACATCAAAGTACACCCGTGAATTTTTTACAGTAATTGGTGGCACATTAAACTTTAATTTCGCATTGGTTTAAATCTGCTCACATTTGCTCAAGCGGAGAAAATATAAATATAATTAAATTCCAAGAAATAATTCAAGAAGCTAGAGAATTATATTTAAAACATTATAATTGGTATGTGATGCCGGTAACTACGCATAAATTACTTTTCCATGCAGTTGAAATTATTAAAAATACAATTGTTCCTATTGGCAAATTATCCGAAGAAGCTCTAGAGGCTCAACATAAAAATATAAAATATTTTCGGGAACACAATACCCGCAAGACATCAAGAGAAAATTCAAATAAAGACCTATTAAATCGTCTTCTACTGGAGTTGGATCCAATTATTGCCCATTATAAAAAAAAAACATACGAAAAAAGAAAAAAAGGATTTTGCAGATATAAGAGACTATTTATTATTAAATGAAACATCCTACTTATCAGATTCCAACTCAAACACTTGTTCTGATGATAGTGAAGCTGAAGTAGTATAGTACGTACACATATTATTTAATAACATATTATCTATGTTAATTTATTAATTTTATTTATTTCTAGGTAAAATAAAGGAATTCTCTTAAGGATTCCTAAGTTTTAATTCCTCCTTGTGAAGATTTGAATAAGTAATGTATACAGTATTGTACTTTTTTTTAAATTTTCGTTAAAATTGTAAACTACGTTTTATGCAGTAAAAAAAACATAAGAATTTATTAAAACATAAGAGTTATCGCAATTAAAAAAAAATGTTTTTTTAATAATTAAAAAAAAATTTTTTTATATACCAATCGATTCGCCTTTGCATTTTATTTCAAAAAGTATTAAGGTACTTTACTCGAAAATTTCATAATTTAAGAGTTATGACTTTTTTCCCGAATTCCCATATACTCGACACACTGTGCGTCGCTGAAAACGTACCAATGCAATTATTGGCCACGCCTGACACCGATTCCTACGGAAACATTAAACTCTTATTCGTTATGTTCCGTCGAAATTCCTTGATCGGGAGATTAAATATCTTCACATTCAAATTCGCGGAATTTAAAAGCTTTGCATCAGCCGAATGAGAGCATCGTATTTAACAATTATATTTTGAAGAATTATTCATCCCAGGCTAAACGAACAATAATTAACAAGACTGTTAATTAAAAATGGATGGATCAAACGCAAAACAGTATAGAAGCATTTAGAAAATCTAGAAACGCTTAAATGATTTAAAAGGGAAATAAATTTGATCTCTTTTTTGGTGTGTCTTTGGTTTATTTCGCATTAGAATTCTATCGCCCGAGCTACTCGATGACTTTTCTCTCTACTTCAACGTGTAATCTCGATAATTGATCCCGGATACTCGAAAATTGATCCCTTAGAGTCTTGAAACTCAATGCTGGAAGCGGATACCATATTTTAATTTTGCATCGAATTGAAATGTATAAATTCTATGGACGCATACAAACCCGCAGTCTACTTATACTATTTTTAATGACTCAACTATCTCTTTAACGATCGTATATAAATCTCCATGAGCTGCGAAAAGCATCGACTTCATCAAAGCTGCTGCAATGGAAAAATCGTGTCCCGCCATTGTACAACAGGATATTTTCGTACCAACCCACACGAATCTATCCGTGTTTGTATATTTCAAAAAAGTGTTGAGCATGTCGAAAATTATTAGTTTTGCAGATATTTTAATTTACATAATGATAAACGATCCCAACAAGCTTCGCAATTGTTGATCCAACTAATTTTCCGAGAACAGGACATCAACGAATGAATTTCTTAGATTAATGGCCGTCCAGAAGGCGATTTCATACCCTTCATCCTACACGGAAGCCAAACAAGTGGCTCGGTTGTCGAAGCAGGAGATAAGCTCGTTGATGAATAATATCGCAGCTAAATGGGCACTGGAGAGAAACAATTTGTCAAACATGCGAAACCCTGGTCTGAGATATTTGATCTCGGACGGATGAATCTCTGGAGCAATTGGACGCCATTCGACAGTCGGCGATTGTGTTCCGGTAAATTGGAACATTCTGTTGGAACTACGCTCGGGGATTCCATGAATTCCAGCGAGAGAGAGAGAGAGAGAGAGAGAGAGAGAGAGAGAGAGAGAGAGAGAGCGAGAGAGAGTGGGATGGCGGGAGGGTGTAAGAGAAAGTGGAAGAAACCGATACACCAAATCGAACGTATCGACATGACGCGCCGGGAATCCTTGGTAGATTCTCCCGTGTAATCTTGGCACCATTGGAGCAGTCTATCTGGCGGCTTGTACCTTCTGACCGGCTTAAAGTGCTTGTATCGATAGCGAAAATTCCATTTAATCGGAGCGACATTGATCGACGAAATCAAACGAGCGAATTACAACTCGCAGGCTCGCCAGCCCTGTCTCTTGAACCTTCTCGTTTCTCTCAAATTTTCTAATTAAACAAGATAATTTATCATTCGTTTCCTTCCTTTTATTTGAGCCTTGCTACGGGCAAAACATGGGGCAAAGTATTGATATAGTCTCCGCACAGTCATAATTCAGTTTCGAACCTTACTCCTCCGTTATTGTGAAAGAGGACATTTTTGAGAATTTATTCGAGAAAAATCGATGAATCGATTTAAGGTTTGTTCTATTAGAAACGGACTACCTTGTGGTGACTGGTTAGAAAGATTCTCGTGGTTCTACGGAAATAAATATGGCTGATAAATTAATCGACTTAATTCTGGTCTTATTGCAAAGAGTACGCTTCGTCGTATATTTAAAAAAATTGTGGCAATGTTATGAAATCAAATATGCCCGAAAAACTAATTTCCGTATTACGTAGGTACATCTTTCCTCCCCTTTATTGTGAGCTCTTAAAAAATTGATTTTAACGGTACACAAATTTTAACAAAATCGTCGCAATCGTACAAAAACATATAAAGTCTAAAAATTTATTTCCGTTCTACATCCGCCGCCGGTTTGCCTATTTCTTTCTAATCGATACCTGCTTCATCAGACGTGGCGTACCTACCAGAGTTGGGCATTATTTAGATAAAAAATTATATAAATAACGATTCGAATAAAAGATACTTTATCTTTATTCGTTATTCGAAGGTTGAAACCGTACTTTCCTTTCTTTTCACTCTACCCGAATACGTTGCTACCTGTATCCCTACTTCGCTTCTCGAAATTATCTTTAATCGTTTCGCAGGGCCTGCTACTACCCTATTCTTCGAAAACCCGCGAGTTCGCGAGATAGAATGGATTCGTGCCTCCAGGCACTGGAAAGCGGCGAGGTTTGGACGAGTTAAATGAGATGTTATAGACCCAGATATGGTAACAAAGGATATCTATATTCTGGCAAGAACTGTATACAAAACAAATACCACCGCGGTGACGAGTAAAACAAAACGCGTCGGGCTCCTGCGTCGAAGGTTCGCGACGCGTAAATAAATCGTTTCAACGCGTGTCGATCGCTCGCGGTACGCTCGCTCGACTCTACGTCCGGTTTTCGGAATCAATTTAGAATAATGACCCAGCGTGGATCACGCCCCGCGAAAAGCAGTTCGTGACCCGTCTGACCACCCTTACACTCGGCCGGACAATCGTACGAGTGATCAGGATGGAGACACACACAAAATCGCCTTCACTCTACGCTTCCAATGAGCCTGCCCTTCAGCACGTAACGTGGCCTCTGAGCAGTCTGAGACAAGGCGGCGGCAGAGTGCCCGTGATCGTGCAAAGTCCGATTGCTCCAATCTGACCCGAATTCCGCGATCGAACGACATCGTACCCGTCAAACCATCCAGGCACCTGCCCGCTGTTCGTACAAGTGGCCTGGGTGGAGACGCACACTAAACCTTGGTCACTCCACGGGACGCACGAGTCTACTCTCTGGCATGATACATGGCCTCGGAGTGTTCTCGGGTACCGGTCACGGCAGAGTGCCCACGATCGTGCAAGGCTCGATCGTCTCGATTCAGTAGAGACGCACACTAGACCTCGGTTATTCCACGGGACCAATAGGTTCACCCTTTGGCACGATACGTGGCCTCGGAGTGATCTCTGACAAAGGTCAAGACGGAATACTCGGGATCATGCGATGCTCTATCGTACGGATTCGGGGGAGACTCGCACTAAACCTCGGTCGCTCTACGGGACCCAGGAGTCTACCCTTTGTCACGATACGTGGCCTTGGAGTAATCTCTGATTAGGTCACGACAGAGTAGCCGCGATCGTACGAAGTAGGAGAGTAGGCTCGATTAAGGTCACGACAGAAAAACCGCGATTGCGTGAAAAGAAATAGTCCCGATCCGGACGAGACTCGCAGAAAACCACGGCAGTTCCTCGGGACCCAGCAGTCCACTCTTTGGCACGATTCGTGGCCTCAGAGTACGCTCTGTCGAGGTTTCGAAGGAACAACCGCGATCATGCGATGATCGACTGTCTCGCTTCGACCCGTGCGGTACACACAGTATCCCTCAAACGATACTTCTACCATAGACGAGGTATAGGAGTAGACCAATCACCCAATGTATTTTTCTGTCTCACGCTCGGGGGGCTCTAGAGCCCTTACCATTCCGTGTCACATCCTACCGTATCAGCCAGAACTAGTATTGTGGAACCAATATTCTACAACGGCGCTGTTGCTGAAAGAATTTTAAATCTCATGTCGGAGATTCTATAAATGATGAATGAAACAAAAGAATGTTGTGTCCTTTTAATTTCGTTACGCCTGTTACGCGAGTGCATCGAAGGAGACGTTTCTACATGGGGAAGCTTATATTCAGGTAAATCATATACATACATATATATTATTTTATATTGCATGCGCTTAGTAAATATCGCATTTACTATTATAGAAAGCTAGTGTTCCGTAATCTGCTTATTTTCTCTCTAATCACTTTGCTATCCTATTTCTCGCATACAATGAAGCGGAATGAACGGAAAACTCACTATAAAAAGTGTGCCTATCCCTTTTGTGGTTTAACAAACCGTACTACAACGAACAATATTTCTTTTCATTCATTTCCAACGAGAGATAGTGATAGGTGCATAACGTGGCTGATTAACTGTGGCGTAGATGATTGGGTGGAAATGTCTGATAAAAAATTACAAAATCAATATGTGTGCAGTCAACATTTTTCTAATAATTCTTTTTACGCGTCGGGTAGACTGCGCAAAGATGCCGTACCGGAAATTTTTCATTCGTCCAATATGAATAATAATAGTTTTAGCACTGAGTCAGACACTATGTCTATACAGGATGACATGTCATCAATACAAAGTTGTAATGGTTTGGAACAGCAGCTAATGGAAACCTAGGTGCAATTAGAGGAAGAGAAGAAAAAATATAAGGCTCTTCGCTTGCAATTGCGGGCAAAGTGTAAGGCAATAAATCGGTTGCAAGATAAGCTTTCTTCAGGCAATATCGATGATACATGTTTGAAGAACGCAATTTCTAAAAGAATTTCCGGGTACTTATTGACATTTGTCATCCTCATATTGCTTAAACTCAAATCGTGGAGAATTTTTTCGAAAAAGGAGCAACAATTATGCCTTACAATGCACTACACTTCTCCCGTTTTGTACCATAAAATGCGTGAAATTTTTGGTTTTCATTTGCCAAGTCCATCCACAATTAGTCGATGGTTCGGGAAAATCGACATTTGGCCAGGAATTTGTCCAAATTTATTTAACGCGATAAAATTTAAATCTTCTTACATGGAAATTGCAGATCGTAATTCCACCCTTGTATTTGATGAAATGGCCATCAAAAAGTGTCTCGATTTCCACCCAAAACGGCAGGTCATTGAAGGTTTCGAAGATTTAGGATTTTTGGGTAGAAATGTAGCTGTGGGTACACAGGTTCTTGTATTTATGATACGCGGGCTGTTCACTAATTGGAAACAACCTTTGGCTTTCTTTGTATCAAAAACTGGTGTGAAAAAACATGATTTATCAATTACTTTAGATGAAATATTAGATGCACTGCATGAGACAGGTTTGAAAGTCAGAGCAGTTGTTTCCGATCAGGGAAGTAGTTATCAAAGCGTAGCAGATGAACGTGTTTCTGTTGAGAAGCCATTTTTTATATGAAATGGTCAAAAAATTTATTACATTTTTGATTATTTACATTTATTCAAGAGCATTAGGAATAATTTATTAAATTATGATTTTTCTATTAATGACTGTATAGTTTCGTGGCGCGATGTAGTACTTCTCTGGAATTTGGAGAAAGATAAAAGTACGCGAGCAGCTTACAAATTATCCGATAAACATTTTTTTCCAAATTCTTTAGATAAAATGAAGTGTAAGCTTGCTCTTCAAGTTTTTAGCAAAAGAGTGTCAGCTGCTATGTTTACCGCTTCACTCACTGGTAGCATTAATACAAATACTGTACAACACACAGCTAGTTTCTTTGAAACGCTTAATGATTTGTTTGGTAATTTAAACAGTCGATCTACCAGTGATCCAAATCCCATGAAGCGTGCTATTTCGTGTTTTAATAACATTGATCAACATTTAATTGCGCATGTTACCAACATGAGCAATTGGTTTGTACTTTCTTCTAACGGTCGTAAAACACATCCATGTCTTTTGGGATTACGGCAATCTATAAATGCCACCTTGCAGTTGTGGAACGATTTAAAAGAAGAAGGCAGTATGTTCCTTATAACATCACGCTTAAACAGCGATTGCATTGAAAATTTTTTTTCCGTTCTTCGAATGCACGGTGGCACCTATGATCGCAATCCTTCGGTAAAAGCGGTGCGTCTTGCAATTCAAAAAAATATATTATTGAATTTGAATCGTAGTATACATAGTGGTAACTGCATGCCTGATGACGATGCACCGTTAATGCCGGGGGATATGATAGCACAATGTGAATCAGCCACGTTGGAATCAGATGCTTCATTGTCTGCTATCCAAGAGAACACAGATGATGATAGTTTTGATGACAATATTAAAATCGATAATATTGAAGAACTGTCAACATCGGTGTGCTAGCTAGAATCGTGTGCGCTTGAATACTTTGCAGGGTATATCGCTAAAAAATGTATTGAAAAATCGGGATGTCGTAGGTGTTACGATATGTTTTTGGAGAATAATGCAACGTTCACACGAGACGAGCAACTACTGTTATCCTTTAGAGCATATATTGTACACGATAACATTGAATTTGGGCATCTTTGTGTCCCGAGTGTACATTTTTCGGCCATTTTTAAAATTATAAATAAAACTTTTGACATGGTTTACCCATCCATACGCAGCGAGGCATTCATATTAGATAAACTATCGATATTTTCGATAATTTCACGTTCTGTGGAACAGAAATATCCAAACTGCTTTAACCAAGACGAATGCGCTGAACATAAGAAAGACATTGTATATTTTACATTAACAGTAAAAATTCATAAGGATACAGTGTGGCTCGGCAAGAAATGTAGATGTATAAAAAATTCCGCGAAAACATTTTCCAAATTATCGCATTTCAGACATGTTTAAATTTTTTCATTTTTATCGATAATCCTGTTGGTATTTCAATATACTTTTTAAGTGTGTCTATAATAAATTCATTAAAATCAGTTATTAATCATATTTTCGGAATTTCATGCATAGAGATTTGCGTATACGTCGTGTATATGAAATTCTGGAAACTAGGTTAATAAACATTTTGTAAATGATTTTTTTATAGAAGCAATTAAGAAATATATACAGCTGCATTGTAATATTTGGAATACACATTTGTAGTTGCTTTGGCTCGAGGAATATGGTGATTGTAGCAGTTTTGTTTTGTATGTTTTATTATCATGCAAAGACTTTGTATTATATTCTTAACGATTTTTTTGCTTGATTTATTCTTTTTTTCACGATTCGGAGTACACTCAATGTTCTTTTACTTAATAAAATGTGTAAATATATAACTTCGTATATTTTATTGTGGTGTATACGTTTGTACACGTATGCTGATGTTGGTAAACATTTAATGTACTCTGGGATGGATAAGACCTTCTTTCACGCCTTCACGTGACCCATCCTGTTAATTTTATTACTTTGACCACTGCATGTACTACATCACTGCATTGGGAAGTAATAGAAGAACTAAGATGAAAGAGTGGCATGCTATTACAATTGCATTATACGTATAATGGTATATCTGGTTTTAATAGTAACGTGGCTTGATTTTTGAAGCCCAATAACTAGTAGAATTTATTACATATGTAAAAGTATGTTTTTATGTCTAATTGTAATGTATTCTTTCTAGGAGATCATCTGCGCATATACATATATAATGTACATGTATGTATATGTAGGGAGCATCAAAAAGCACAAATTCACCCACATGCGGAGGAATTCGTATTAAAAACATTATTATGTATTTTTGCTAGTATTTAAATATATCATTATTAATGTTACTTTTTTGGTAAATATTCCGCGTAATTATGTATATTTATTTACACTTTATTCCTACACACTTCCTTAACATCCTTTTCATTCTATTTATGGCGTGTTTGGACTCATTTTTACCAGAAAAATATTTACAATTTATTGTTCATATTTTCATAACATGACAATAAATTATTGCAAAAATTAGATTTTTATTAGTAAGCAATGCTTATGAGCTTGCATTGTTGTGTCCGGTAGCTGCTTGCCTGACTGACAATGAGCCACTGAAATTCTCAAGACCACGATCGGAAGAAATTACGAAAGGAAACATTGTAACACATTGCCTATTAATAATGAACAACCAGAACCCAACTGTCTTATTATTAAAAATATCGTAATGAAAATATTATGAGCCGATTGGAGATGTTTTTCTGATAAAAGCGAATCTAAATTCGCTATAAATCGGAGAATAACGAAGGCTAAATTAATATTCAAAACTCTTATGGAAAACGGTTTCGGTAACGAATCTTGCCTACGCGGCCGAGCCGTCCCACGGCAGGGGAGGGGTCTATCCCCTCCGCCGACTCGTAACGTCGTCTGAGCTGCCTGCTCGACTATTCGACGCGTTCCACCGATTAGCGCAATCGATTCCCGGTTCGGCGAAGCGCACATTTTGCTACAACTTTTAAACTAAAAAAAAATATCAATGCGAAATTAGGACTAATTCTTTTTAAAAATCGGGTTTAATGGTGTGTACAGAAATAAGTTCTATAATTTTTAAGTAATTTTTTTTTGTCCATTTTTAAGATATAGCCAGAAAAGATGATGAAAAGTGCTCCCAAACCAAATTTATTTTTAGTCGCACCATGCTCAACAAAAAATTATAAAAAAAATTCATCAATATTCTACCTAATATCATACACGACTAAGATTTTTTTCATAATTTTTGGTTGCAAAATCGATTTTTAAACAAATCCGAAAGCATAAAATTGACGATTTTATATCGAACTTTTCAGTTGACCACGTTTATGTTATTATGTTATTTGTGTCTCATCGTGATTATTAATATGAATTTTTTTCGAAAAATCGATTTTGCAAACCAAAAATTATGAAAAAAATCTCAGTCGTGTATGATATTAGATAGAATATTCATGAATTTTTTCGTAATTTTTTGTTGAGCATGGTGCGACTAAAAATTAATTTGGTTTGGAGGCACTT